>NC_050180.1:15454676-15702176 GCF_008315115.2 Sander lucioperca
AGTGTGTATATAGTGAGATGAAAGGCTACAGTGGGACATGTGGCTTTTACCCCTCAATGCTTTTTAGCTTGAGTGGTTCTGGTTGTGTTTGGAAATATTTCCTACGGACATTTAATCTAATGACAAATGATAACTACTAAGCGAGAACGTATGTGGACATAAATGTATAGCTGTTGACATGCCACTGATGTCTTTGTGTGTGTGTGTGTGTGTGTGTGTGTGTGTGTCTGTGTGTGTGTGTGTGTGTGTGTGTGTGTGTGTGTATGTTCAACAGAGCAGAGGTTAGCCTAGAGGCCCCTTGCTATGGCTCGCGTTTTCATGCAGCATATATGATATGATACTATTTCTAAAAGATAATAAGATAAAGCTGGTTAAAACGTAGTTGTTACGCATTAATGTCAAGTTGTACATAGCATAAAGGTGTTTAGGTAAAGACTGAGCTGACTACTCAATATAGGAGAGAGATAATCATTGCAGTAATTTGTATTATACATCCTTGCAACTGACTAATGTTGCATAATTAACTGTTAATTTGTTTCTTGTATTAAGTACTTAAGACTAAAAAATGAGACTAGGAAACAGAAAAACAGAAAATAAAACACCATACATGTATGTAGAGCAGAGGTTGACCTTTGAACTTAGTTGCAGCAACTGTTACCTATAGGCGTCATCCTCTGGCTCGCATGACAGCTGCTCGTTTCATACAGCAGAACTGATGCTTATGAATCTGGGCCTGTTAAGAATGCAAACCACCGTCTACACTTGTGTAAAATAAACAGTGAAAGCTAGACAACCCGTCCGCTGGCTCTATATCACTCTGGCAGCATGTGACAGAAGGGAAAGTTGCCTGTTGCATTGGGCATTCCATCAACAACTGGTTGGTAATTTTATCGAATGTCAGTCAACTTAAGCTACC
The DNA here is from genome assembly GCF_008315115.2 of Sander lucioperca. Lineage (NCBI taxonomy): Eukaryota > Metazoa > Chordata > Actinopteri > Perciformes > Percidae > Sander > Sander lucioperca. Next base: position 15,455,593 of record NC_050180.1, read on the forward strand.
CAGGTCTGAATTATATAGCACTAAAACTAGAATCAGCAGTTTGTCTCCTAACTATTTGAACATTTCGCATAAAGTAGTAGTATGGGGCTTTTATTTAAAGTTACATTAATGTCAAGTTGTACAAAGCATAAAGGTGTTTAGGTAAAGACTGACCTGACTACTCAATATAAGGGAGAGATAATCATTGCAGTAATTTGTATTATACCTCCTTGCAACTAACTGATGTTGTTAATTTGTTTCTTGTATAAGTACTTAAGACTAAAAATGGGCCAAGGAAACAGAAAAACAGAAAATAAAACTGTGTGTGGTGTGTGTGTGTGTGTGTGTGTGTGTGTGTGTGTGTAAGCGCTGCAGAGCTGAGGTCGACCTTTGACCTTAGCTGACAACTGCATGCTAGAGGCCCTTGCTCTGTCAAAGGGAGAGACTAGTCTACTCCAAGAGAGATCTTCCAACATTGATAGATGTTGTAGATATGAAAAAGACAGAACATTGTATAACAATATTAGAAATACAAAGTCGAACAATATCACATTTGGATATACGAATTCGTAAATAAAATAGCAGTTTGCTTAGAGGGCCAAGCTTCCTATATCTTTTTCTTTTTAACTATCTCTTATAGTTTTCTTAAATCCTCTCTTTTCTAGTAAATAACAGGAACCTTGTTTGAGTCAGAGTTTGATGTAATCATAGTTGCCGTTCCAACACCCTTCAGGGTCTTTTCAGTGATACTTTTACAGGATAAAAAACTGTGGTCTTAAATTCTTAGTTTCTGCTCTTAAGTGATATATCATTTGTCGGTCATTCAAATGCATACATACATAGTTGTCAGTTGCATATTGTGTTGTATAATTAATTATTATAAATAATTGAGCTCAGGTTGAAATGCAGATAACATGAGACCAGAGTAAAATGCAAGGTAGTACTACTTACTTTTAACGTTGGTGTTTTACAAAGAAACAAATTTGGGTCGGGGTGCAAAGTTGAATCTCATCTTACTTTCTTTTCTTTTTTAACACTGATCACATAAGGTTTAAAAATGTTTGTAATGTTTTTAATATAATTAGCTAAACTACTTGCTGCTATGTTATCTTTTTTAAATCGGCATCTTTCACCACATTAAACACAAACAATCTTTTAAACGTATGTGGTTATGCTAGTTACATTAAAATGATACAAAATAAGTTTTGTATTCACAAGTTAAAATTCATGTTGAACATACCATATCTTGTCTGTGAGACTTAAATTTTGACAACGTGTTAATTCTGAATTGGGAAATTACGACGCAATGTCGCTAAAACATAAATGCATCTGATGAAGTCATATAACTTCAAGGTACTACTTACTTTTAACGTTGGCGTTTTACAAAGAAATAAATTGGGTTCAGGGTGCAAAGTTGAATCTTATCTTACATTTTTACAGCTATTATAAGCATTGTGTACATCAAGGAGAATAAAATATAATTTTAACAGCTGTATTAATACAAAAATGTCACAAGCACATATTTTTTAACGTTTGTGTATTTAATACAAGCTTAACTATTTGCTACTACGTTATCTTTTTTAAATTGACATCTTTCACCACATCAAACACAACCAATCTTTTAAGTCAATGTCAATGTTTGTCATTGTGAATTGTCAATCACTACAAATCTGTTTTGCTAGTTACATTAAAATGATACAAAATAAGTTTTGTATTCACAAGTTAAAATTCATATGCATGTGTGGGCGAACATTAGTGGTTCACATGCACAAGTGGCAACATGACAACATGTACTGTGTCTGTGTGTGTGTGTGTGTGTGTGTGTGTGTGTGTGTGTGTGTGTGTGTGTGAGAGAGAGAGAGAGGGAGGGGTGAACAGAGAGAGAGGAAGTGAGGGGCGAGTGTGTGTGTGTGTGTGTGTGTGTGTGTGTGTGTGGGTGTGTGTGTGTGTGTGTATGTCTGTTTTTCGTGTCTGTTTGTGTGTGGGTGGGTGTGTGTGTGTGTGTGTGTGTGTGTGTGTGTGTGTGTGTGTTTCATGTGTATAATGGTACACAAGTACAAGAAAGTTGTAGGAGTGTGTGTATCTTTCCCATTAATTTCCTACATTTTGACCGTAAACAAAAAAAAGTGTGACTAAGTTGAATAAATCACTCAACATGCAAAGAAAGTAATCTTATGTATGTTAAGTGTTCAAATGCCATGTGTGATTTTGTGTGATCTGATGAAAAATACCACATTTATGGTACAGTGAATGTTGATGTGAAATGGTTTTTTTTGACTTCTCACTGGTTAGCTCATTTGAACTGAAAACGTAATTTCCGGTAGAGTGTTTGGGCATGGGGACAAATAGGTGTGGAGGGAAAAGGGGAGTGAACACAGATCCCCGGGCCAGAACGATGCAGGCACAGCCAGATGAGTACGGAGCAGCGGAGGACGCAGGAGGGCAGAGGACAGTGTGTGTGTGTGTGTGTGTGTGTGTGTGTGTGTGTGTGTGTGTGTGTGTGTGTGTTAGTTACTGTATGCTCATCAGAGCAGAGGTTGACCCCTGACCCAGTAGACACAGAAACAGTTGCCCCTGAAATAAGACGCTTTCCTCCGGCTCGCGGGAGACAGCTGCTTTTGGTGAGCACTCAGTTTATACAGAAAGAGCTGCAGAAACAAGTCCTTAATAATTTCTCCTTTGCAATATTGTAATATTGTAATGTACTTGGAGCAGCAGAGGACACTGGGAACCAAAAATACGAACCAGAGCGATGCATGCACAGATTTTCTACAAAATGTAAAACCTAATTTGACCCATGTTATTAGTTATTAAGATGCTCCATTTCATATAATGATAACACGCTTTGTTGGACCAAGTATGACAATGTAACCGTTGGACAATATTTTTGTGGGATGTCAGCTTAAATAGTTTAATAGCTTTAATATTTTTTGTTTGCGTTCATTCCTATATTATTAAAAGACATTGAATGCATTAACAATCGGATTTAACAATCTTAAACATAAACTAATAGTATAACAAATACTGATAAAGATATTTAACTCATTCAAAACCATCATCTACGTATTTCCTGTCACCCTCATTTCTCATTGGCTCATTTGAAAAACGCATTTCCTGGCTCGATGCATTAATATGCAGTTTCCGGACTCCTCCTCGGTCTGAGGCACGCCCTCTTTCTAGAAGGTTCCGGAAGGATTGCGTCAGAAACACCTGTCGAACATCAATCAAAATTTTGACAGGTCGTGACCTCTTGACCTGGCTGTCATCAATCAAACTCGCATATTTGAGTGAAAGAAGCTCACCACTTATACTCTCTCCCCTGAACTAGAGGGTAAAAGGTTATATGACACCACTGACGGGCGACTAAATGAAACGTGACGTGTCTGAAAATAAAATAACAGATTTCTCTGGGTTTGCCATTTGGTGGAAACATTTGGGATAGTGTAAGAACACAACTCAAAAAAATATATAACATAGGTATGGTTGTTTTTAGACATTTTAATGCAGAAATGTTACATATTGTACCTTTAAAGGGGTGATAGAATGCAACACCGAGTTTACCTTGTCATAGTTGAATAACGACAGTTCGGTGGGTAAATAGGACATACATAGAACCTCAAAGTCCCATTGACACCTCTTTCCTATGCAAATCTCACAATTTGAAGCTGCTGCTGAAAACGGGCAAATCCCAACGAAGCTAATAGTTGACATCAACTCGGTGGCTGTACCTTATTTGGCTCTGGTCTCTACCTTTGTCACGCCCCAAAATTTACATAGCTACAGACCCACTGTTCTGAGACCAGCTGGTGTTCTAAATGTAGCTCGCGCAGATCTGACACACTAGTTTAGCTGCGAGCTGTGCATTTCCACGGGATTTACAAAGAAGAAAGTTTGGAAGTTTTTCAAAGATATTGAAAATGAACCACAGTCATAAATGCAGTGTTCCAGGCTTTACAGGGAATGCTGACACTTTTCACATTTCATCGCGGGCTGTCGGTCGTGGTGCTCCAGGTAAGCGGTAGTTGTTGTTTCAGTTACCCCAGAAAAGATAAGGGTGCGCTGGGTACAGAGCACCATGAGCTGCCGGTCGTGGAGCGTCAGGTCAGTGTAGTTGGTGGTCTAGTTACCAGGTAACTGCGAGTGTGGCAAGCATGTTCGCTGATATACGGTGGCCGACAGGGTCAAACAAACAACACAACCAAATACATAAACGCACTGCAAATACACACAACACAACCAAATACATAAACGCGCTGCAAATACACACAACACAACCAAATACATAAACGCGCTGCAAATATGAAACAATGCAAAAAGAAAAGCACACAAACCCAGAAAACAAATGCAACAAAAAAACGCAGCATCCAGATTACACAACGGAAGTTCTCCAGACCTCTAGAGGGAGCAGCTAAGTGGAACAGCTTGATTTTCGACTCCACGGGGAGGGAGGGAGGGAGGGAGAGAGAGAGAGAGAGAGAGAGAGAGAGAGAGAGAGAGAGAGAGAGATATGTTTTCTCTGGTTTGGTGGGTGCGTCTCGGCTCAGGTCACAGGTGATACTCAATCAGCAGAGACGTCTGTAAACTAGTGGTAATAAATAGTGATGTCCCCTTGAGTCCGAGTCCGAGTCATTTGATTTTGAGTATCTACCGATACCGAGTCCCGATCCGATACTTCTATAAAATATAAAAAAAGAATAAAGAAGAGCGAAAAAACAGATCCAGGATGTTCCTTATTTTTTATTTAATTCACCTTATTTTAACATTCAACAACTCTGTTAACAAACAGAGCACTTCTGTTACATATCTCACAGTTTGCTATGGCAATGTTGTTGTCATCAACTTTATAATACCTCCAGACAGCAGACATACTCGCACTTCAAGCTGCTTCCATGTTCTACTTTGCCGGCATTTAACCAATAGCGTCTCTGCAACAAAGTGATGTCATGCCGCAAGCGTTGCTGTTTCTGTGTGGTGTCAAAAGGGTCTAACTCTGTGCCACCGCATAACTATAGATGTGTTAAAAAATAATGAGAATATATATACATATATATCCGAGTCCTGATCGGGAGGTAAAGATTCCGATCGAGTCTGAAACCACGTGATCGGGCCCGATTTCCGATCACGTGATCGGATCTGGACATCCCTAGTAATAAAACATTTAAAACTGCATCAGCGTTTAATGTTGACGTTTGTTTAAGCCATATTACATGAGAGGGTTTAATTTCGAGGTCTAAAAGGCGCATTACTGAAGTATAGGCCTCCTCAAGTGTAATATTGTGATTATACAACAACAGTTACCAACAAAATAAGTGATCAATCTGTATTCATATTGTGGAGCAATTCGCTCTTGAAATACAAAAAACAGACAGGATTTACAGTCCCTCCCTGTTTAGTAAACCAGCCAATTTACCATGGGATTTATCAATCTGAATAAATCCAGCTCGCACATATAAACACAAAACTGCTTTGCTAACTCCAACGTGTTGTAACTAAGACATCTGCTGACATAGCGGACCAGACGCAAGCTTTTATTTTGAAAAGCCAAAGCTTGGGGACGGCACCAGCCGGGAGGGCATGAGACGGGAGCATAGACTGTATATTATTAATACATTATGTTATTAATAATAGTAATAATATGAATTTAATATACAGTCTATGGAGTTCTCCAGGCTGCAGCCATACCCGACTCTAATAAAAAGGCAGAGCGATCTCTCCCCGTGGGGTCGAAAATCCAGCTGTTCCACTTAGCTGCTCCCTCTAGAGGTCTGGAGAACTTCCGTTGTGTAATCTGGATGCTGCGTTTTTTTGTTGCATTTGTTTTCTGGGTTTGTGTGCTTTTCTTTTTGCACCGTTTCATATTTGCAGCGCGTTTATGTATTTGGTTGTGTTGTGTGCATTTGCAGCACGTTTATGTATTTGGTTGTGTTGTGTGCATTTGCAGCGCGTTTGTTGAATGCTGCACATGTGTTGTCAAATTAATTAAGTTGTTTTCTTAATTTGCTTGTGTTTTGTCTATTTGCGTGTGTTTTCTTAAGTTGCAGGGCGTTTGCCCCTATCGGCCACCGTACTGATATACACTTAACCAGTAGCGGAGTGGCGAGTGGGAGAGTCGGGACTTTTCCTGGTGGGCCGGTCAAACAGTGCAGCCTCTGCTCAACCCGTACGGTGGGCTGCAGCAGTGTGCATCATTAGACACACACTGTCTGTTAACGTTACCAATAGACTTCCAAAACAGCGGCAGCGGGCTTGTGTGTGTGTGTGTGTGTGTGCTGCGGGCAGCGGTGTGTCTCTGTGTGTGTGTGTGTGTGTGTGTGTGTGTGCTGCGGGAATTTCTGTTCCAGCGGGGATTCGAACAGGCGATTTCATGGAATTTCTTCCCCTTTTCTACCCTTTTCTCCCCCTTTTTCCCCCTTCTCCCCCTTCTTATACAGACACATTTTCCCCAGCTTTGTGTGTGTGTGTGTCTGTGTGTCTTTCAAAGTCTTTGTCGTTTGAAATCGGTAACGTTAACAGACAGCGTGAGTCTGAGAAAGTCAGACTCAAAAGGAAGAAAAGGGATGGTGTTGCTGGGCTGTGTGTTGTTCATCCCCCCGTGTGTCTGTGCTCTGGAGCTTTGCTCGTTGTAAACCAACCAATCAGCGTGCAGCTCATCTAAATATTTATGAGCATACCATATAAGGCAGAAAACCTCTCCTTTCAATTAAAGGCAATTTCATAGGGTTGTATTTGGGAGCATAGAACAGCACCCAAGCCATTTTCAGCCCAACCAATGTTACATACCCTATTAGGAGACCTTAAGGAACAGTGTGAAATACCCTATATAATCATTCTATCACCCCATTAAATGTTTAGAGTGAAGCAAACAACATATTGAACACTGAACACAGTTTGGCAAAGTGACTTCTTTGATACACCTGTGAGGGAAAAGCTCCTCATTGTTGTTAGAGAGGTTTGGAAAAATCTGTCTGCACTCTGTTTGTTTACTCTTTGGAAAGCTGTGCATGTGTCATGTTGTATAAATTATTCAGCACTTTAAGTGTAACAGAGACAGAAAAGCAGACTTCAGAAGTATGTACAGTATGTATCCAGAAAATACAGAACTATGTGTCTACGGTCTACTATGCTCAAATTAAACAGTGGAAGAGAAAAACAATATTAACACAAAAAAAGGCAATCAAATTATAAATATTTCCAACAAAAGCCCTTACAACGAGAATTAAATTTGGCACACTCAGCCAGTTTTCCCCTCAGACTGTTTGCTGTAGAAGAATACATCTTTTCGCCAATGTTTTTCTGCTTTAGCGCAACAATCCTTAATTGCACTGTCATCTGACATCCTGGCTAGTTGTCTCTGCCTGACAACATCAGCAGCTGCAAAGGGAAATATCAATTCCAATTGAGCCTCTAATGTTTCAGTGCAATCTACCCATTACAGTGGTTGTGCCTAAATGGCTCAAATTAACAGCACAGACTTCCCAAAGACCTCAAACAGAAGCTTCAAAGGCTTGGAGCAATTTATCTCAAATGCAGCTTAAGGGTTTAGAGGGTTGTGCCTGTGGATATCAAAGAGAACAGATGAAATCACACTGTATTGATCTTCAAATTCAGTGTCTGCTCCTGGCATAATTTTAATGTAAAGCGATGGGGACTCAAGTCTGAGACGGGGACTCAAGTCTGAGACTCGGACTCGAGTCGCACTTAAGTCGCACTAACAGCTGACTTCAGACTTGACTTGGACTCGACCCAAAAGACTTCAGACTTGACTCGGACTCGAGCTTCGAGACTCGTCAACAACCTGTTTTCATGCAATTATTGCTTTTTAAATCTAAATGTATTCATGTATTTCTATTTTCTTTTATTGGCGCATATACGGGGAAACGTATGACAAGCTGCATGTCCCCTGTCCTTTGCCATAATGTGCAACGTAACGCATGCGTTATGCCTTATGTGCGCGCACTCACATATTAAAAAAAATGCATTGACGATGGCGACACCAAGTCCTCCCGGAGTTGTGCCTGTTGTCATTAGTTTTGCTTTCAATAACTTTGTAAACAGTGGCAGTAAGCTAACAGCTACATGCAAGGTGTGTGGCACCAAGATAATGATGCCGGATCAACAACGTCGGACTTCATCAGGCATCTCAAAACGCACCCAAATAGGTCAGTCACTCACACGCCATGTGAAAGAGACGTTACATTAGTATATATCGTCACAGGTAACAAGCTAACCATCGCAAAGTGTTGTGCTAATGCTGGGAACAGGCACATTCTATCTTTATAGTTAGTAGTTGCTGAGGCTCAGACATCCATGGCGCACAGGAGACGGGACGCACGGATCCATCTCCCCAAGAATAAACGCTGTGTCGGGTGGGCAAACTCTTGTGATGCGTAATTGATCCCGTGGATGATTTGTAGACTATTAAGTGAACAAGGTGTACCCAGTCCACCAAACACTGGGCCGTCTTGACTGTCTTAATTCTGCACATATTTCTGTTACTGTAGTCCTATTTACTATTTCATTATTTCATCCATGCGTGGCGCAGCGGATCCGTGCGCCGTGTCGCCTGCCGTGGAGACGCTGGCCTCACTAACCTCTCCTCCTCTGAGTCGGGTCTCCCTCGCGCTGGACTCAGTTTCACTGAGCCTACTAACACTTAGAAAATAAATGTCTTGAACTGCTTATTGTGCGTAATTTGGACTGACACTGAGATGCATGTTGTTCTGTAACTGGTGTGGCGCTGCCACTATTCTCTTGATTTCCACTTCGACATTAGACATTTTTTTGAGTGAAAGAGACGTTATATTTAGCATATATCACCACAGGTAACAAGCTAACCATCGCAGTGTTGTGCTAATGCTGCGAACAGGCAAATTGTATACATTCTTTATAGTTGTATCCATATGTTGTGACAGACTTAGGTTAATATTTCACCAGGTCCGAGGGCTAGAGGGATGTGTTAAGTAGACCCCATAAAGTTATCCTACAACTGATGTTGATACTGTACTGCATGGATGGTAGCTACAGGACATGCTTTGAATTCATAACATTTAACAATACAGTGTTAGGGACAGATCAGATGGCCAGAGACTTGAGACTTGACTTGGACTCGTGGCAAAAGACTTGAGACTTGACTTGAACTTGCCCCTCAAAGACTTGAGACTTGACTTGGACTCAAGCTCAAAGACTTGAGACTCGACTTGGACTTGCAAAAAATGACTTGTGAACATCTCTGGTGTATGTGTTCACGTCATACAAAATGTGGGTGGTTTTCTCTGCAATAATTAGGAGAGGAGTGTAAGTGAGTAATAGTACATCACTAGATGTATATCTAATGTTTTTGTTCTTAAATGGAGTAGTGAAATGGGGGGACTGGCGGGTTACGGAAGTATTTTTTCATTGTAAATGGGCAAATGTTCCTCAATATAGAAACCCTCTCCGTAGAGGGAGGCGATCAGAGGCAGAAGTCAGAGCGATAGCAAAATCTTTATTGCCATTGCAATCAGGAATAAAATAGCACACCATAGTGGTTCAAATTGAAAATAGGCTCTGAATCCAAACCTTTTAAACTGTGCGAGTTTCCACAAAGCATAATCTTTAGCTTTGTTAAGTAAGTTGAGATCCCTGACGTAGGCCAACAAGTGGGAAACAAGGGACTTTCCATCATTGGTCTCTACCCAGGAAGATTGGGGAATCTCCGCCTGAGTAGGTGATGAAATGCACAACGAATAATAGCTAAAAGTTAAAAGGTGATTTTAATGCTACAAGCAAAACATGTATGGTAATTCGAAAATGATTGTATGAAGAATGTAACCATTTGAGGAATGATTATTGGTTGATTATTAAGTGTATGACAATGATAAAAATCATATGACAAAATGTATTAACTAAAGAGGAAGTAATAGGTATAGTATTAGGAAATATGTTGAAATGTTGAAGCTACGAGGGAGAAGGCACGTACACCAAGAGAGAGAGGAAGTGACTTGTGCGCATGTACAGACACACAAACTTGCCAACACATACACTTACAGACACACAAACTTGCCAACACATACGGACACACATACAGACCACAGCGCACGCACATTTTTGAAAGGATAAAAAGAAGTAACTCAGGGTGGATCGGGGTTAGTCCTCCTGCCGGCTCTCGGGGTTCAAGACTTGCTGTTCGATCGACCACATTGGAGCAACTCATTTTTGGACTTAAAAATACAACTCAAGAGACAGAGCAACGAACAACTTTTGGATTGAGTCGGGAGTTTCAACAGCAATCCTGCAGTACAGCAGGGTAGGAAGGACTGTACTGACGAGCACATCCCTTCCCTCTCTCTCCCTACAAAATTCGACCTTCCAGCCACCAGCCTTTACATCAGGGGTTTGGATTTAAACTGTTTTTACTTACGAATATTAGGTTAAGCTAATCACTTTGATACATAAATAATCAGTATTAAGAATTAAATGCATCATGCAATTCCCTTGCTAAATCCTGCAATAAAAGCACTTATTGAAGTTAAAGAAGATTTTGTGGACATTGAATTCATGACGTCTCGTCCTAAGTAATAAGTAACAGGAGGTGTGTTCAACAACTAAAGAGGTTCTAATAGGTTGCTCTAGCCATAGAAATTAAACAGACCCTTGGGGCTCACTGTACGAGCCACTAAAACCAATCCTAGCAACTAACAAGTGCACAGATCATTAAGAGGAGAGCTGCCGTTAACGTGCGTGACTGGTGCAGTACCTGACCCTGGGGCCATTCGGTTGGGTGCGGTGCTAGAGTAAGCAGGGTAGACGTACGGAAGAAGGCAGTTAGAAGCTAGGTGTGTTTGATAGTTAAAATAGTAAAAATAGTCCCTTGACCTAGCAGAGTAATACCCATAGGCAAAGAGGCTCGGACCCTTTAAACGGAGCGCTGGTCCAGGACCCCCTCAACGGGGTTAACTCGGGGATCTAACAGCTTCCATTAGTATTAGCGGGTAAGCGAATTGTATGATTCAGTGTTTCTCACTGAAATGCGCCTTGGGATTGCTCTTCTCAATTGTTGATTCCCAAACTGCATACTACAAAAATCTAACCGCAGTCTAAGGGACTGTTTGTTATTTATTTCAGGGGCCACCGGAGGAGTTTTGGGATCTTTAGTCAAAATAGACCTGACCCTCCCTTCATTAGCAATACATTTTGGATGATCCTTCTAGATGATATGGAAGAAAGTGATGACCCTCCTCAACTATTTTTGATGCCTTCTGTACTGGTTTGCAGTTGGCAAAGACATACAGATAGCCATTGTTTTTTACAGCCGTGACATATGTGACTAAACCTCTGCATTCTCATCTTACGCATCACACTCCTCTGTTATGGTGTGGTGGCCATTTCAGTAGATTTACTCACTAACATTGTTGTGGAAACACAATAAGCATGGAAATGAATGTACACTTCCTGCATTACTGCATTACTTCAAATACTAAGTTACTCATCTAGTAAACTAGTATTCACATGAAATAAAACAATAAAACATTGAGACCATTCAGCAAAGCACACTGGGTAATTCAACACTGGTTGCTATGGGCTCGTCACTAGGCTTCCTCAGTCATTAGCACATAGGTAAAGCTGCCAAAGCTGAACATTATCCAAAACTCCATTTCTCAGACGAGCGTCAATTTGGGAGCTAGCATGCTACCACTCCTTCCCTCTCAAATGCCTTGAAAAGGCTGTCGTTTATATACATATATATATATATATAATATCAGCGTGACCGAAGTCGGGTATGGCTGCAGCCTGGAGACCTCCCGTCTCATGCCCTCCCGGCTCGGTGCAGTCTGCAAGCTTTGACTTTTCAAAATAAAAGTTTGCATTTGGTCCGTTATGTTTTCGTATGGTGTTTTGGATGTTTTTTAACTAAACAGTACGGCAGTCATGCTAATGAATAAAATTATTTTTTCATCAGATGTCTTAGTTACAACACGATGGAGCTAGCAAAGCAGTTTTGTGTTTATATGTGCGAGCGGGATTTATTCAGTTTGGGAAATCCCACGGTCTCTAAAGCTACAGTTCAAATTGTCTGGCTGACTAAATATGGAGGGACCCATCTGCTAGCGATAGGGGCCGAGACTGAGAGAGCTACATGGAGCTACATGGATAAATATGCACCAAACAAGCCACTTTGAAATGTTGCTGTTCTCACGAATACAAAAGTTGGGTGACCCTCCCCCCTAGACTAAAAGAAATTGGATGACCCTCCCCTCAACAAAGAATAAAAAGACATGACCCTCCCCTATTTTCCTCCAGTAGTCCATTCCATAAATACCGAACGGTCCCTAAGCTACCACGAGCTAATTTTAGCTAACGTTAGCTAGCATGTCAAACGGGGCTAGTCAGTCTTTCAACGGCTCTGGGGCTAGTAAATCAGCACGTAGGAGAATGTAAAGTCGCACGTCAACTATAAAATAGCAAGGTGACCAGTAAAACTACAGCAGACGACTACCCTTGGCTAATAAAAAAAAAAAAACTTACTTTAAGATGCTTCTTCAGGTTGGAGGTGGAGTAATTTGGACGCTGAAAGGAGGTCGGTTGCTGGCAAGCAGAGGTTGCACTCCACAGTTATATTTTGTTCTCCCTGTTCTTTCTTTAATGTGAAATGCTGTTTGAATTTCCAAGATAGAAACGCATTCCTGCCCTGGCTCTGTTGTGCCGGTTCCTGCTCCATCTCTACCTCTATCAGTGATCACGCAAATATCTAATTTTTTCGTTTTCACATTGGGGCTTCTGGGAAATGCATGGAGTTGCCTTAATTTATTCAGAGAGTGAATAAACTCGTGAAACAGAGAAGTATGGTCATGTAATCCATTGATTTCAACAATGTAACTGTATTCTAAATAGCAACTATTTAAACTGTAACTGTAACAGAATACAGTTACTCATAATTTGTATTCTGAATACGTAACGCCGGTACATGTATTCCGTTACTCCCCAACACTGTGTATGTGCCATGAACCAATATGTTCGTCCACGTGGTTCTTGCGTGAGGCCCATTGTTTATGCTAAAAACAAACAGCACGGAACACTAGATGCTTTAAAGTATGCCTCCCACTTCTCTACTTTACACAGCTTGAACAGTAATGTTGGAATGTAGACTTGCCATCTGTTTATTGCCATGTTCTGTCAATTCCCTCTGTTGCTAACACAACTTGAGCAGCCCTTAATGGACACAAAGATTAGATGAATGTGTATGTGTGTGTGTGTGTGTGTGTGTGTGTGTGTGTGTGTGTGTGTGTGCTCTCACCTCCACAGACCTCTCCGCTGAGGTCCTCGCACTGACGGTCGTCACACTCACAGTTTTTGCCATGAACACGACTGTCCCCAGGTGGGTAGCAAGTACACAGTCCGCACTGGCACTGACCTACAAAAACAGAGACATTTTCTCACATAGAATCTTTCTTTCCCTGAAATGTGTCATATCATGCTTTTTAATTGAGTTCTTTTTAATCCAACCTGTAACTGAGGTGGGTCATTTGCATACAGTTCAGTCGATGACTCATTTTCAATCAGACTTAATCTGCCTGACAACATTCCCTCCAGTCACACGGGGAAATCTCATATGTAAATCCATCACTCTAATAAACACTCACATAGGCTACACACCCACACCTTCGAGATGTTGCTATCCCACTTCAATCAGCGAACTGCCAGCGAAGGCCACAGGGAACGTGCTGAGTGAGCATGCTTTGCTAATGGTGAAGCTCATTAGAAAAACATCATGTAGTTATCATCATGAGAACTATCATTGGAGGTGTGCAAGCGTACCTGCTCATTGATCATTTCACTAGGCTGCTCAGACGTATGGTAATTATGGGCGTAGTGTAGGCCAAAAAGATGCTTGTGCATGCTTTCTAAAGTGGTAGTCACTTTTTTGTCAATGCTCATGCCTTGTATGACAGATTTTTGTTATACATGCAAACTTTTTGCTGAAAATAATTTACATACAGTGACAACTATTTTTTTTCTTTGATAATGTTACTATAATAATACATAAGCAACAATGTTACTAAGCGGTGAAATTTAATCTACTTCAACCTAAGAATGCAGATAATTGCACAAAGGGAATTTCCTAGCCCAGAGAAGACAGATGGTTAAAACACAGTATACTGAGTGCCTCTCTTTCTCTTTTCTCCTGTTTGTATTGAGCTGGGTATATCCTTTTTGCACAATCATTATTCACTCTTGAGTGTTTCTGTGTGCAGCCCTGCCGGGTACTTTGTGTTTACTGCCACTAAATAACCCCTAAAACATATCCATAATGTGTATGCGCCTATCTTTATCTTTTGATGACTCATTGAGTGGAATTAGGGGCAATAAATAGTGCCGAACATGAATTTGCAAGACAGCCACTCAACTGACAGTGTCATCTAATGTGTTGTCCATGTCACATCACTGTCACTTTTTATGACCACACACACACACACACACACACACACACACACACACACACACACACACACACACACACACACACACACTCGCAACCTCTCTTCCTGCTTCACATATAACATACCACCATCTGCTCTGGGGACGTTACCCTAGCAACCGCTAATGTCATAGCACCACTGCCTTATCGATTATCTCTGTGCACATCAAAACGTCTACACCAGTGTCTGTTTATGTGTGTGTGTGTTTGTGTGTGTTTATGTTTAATTTGTCATCCTGTCTAAGGTGAGCAACACCTTCATGACAAAGTCACATCAGTAGACACAAGCCTAAGACATTTTGGCTCTGTTTTCATAAAACAGGGCACACATGTATGTGAAAAACACAGGGTAAGGGTGTGGCAAACTCATTATTGCCATTTTAGTGAGCAATGGTGCCAGTTCAGTCATGTTGTAGTGCTGCACACACTGGAAAGGGGCTAGGGCAGGATTAATACTTTGTTAAATAGATGAATACTTAATCCGCAAGTGGTAGGGTAGGTTTGGATAATGGTCAATCAAGTCAGCTCCCCTTATTCTTTTTAAAAGCAGCCGGGCAGTTTCTTAATGGGATAGGAGGAGAGTCCAAGCAAGTTTCTCGCCAGAGAAAACTGCTGTTTTCCAAGAGACGCAGAGTCCCAATGCAATCAAGCCCCTTCCAAAACATGAATGTAGAGCACTCCATAAGGATGCATCCTATACTCCTTCTGATCTGCAATGTATAAACCTGAAGTCTCTGTAGAAGAGCTTGGAGTCTATGCTCAAAAGTTGTGTACTCCACATTTTACAACCAGGTGCCACATCTGAGGTTTTAATTTAAGTCTCCCCCCTTTTAAATCATGCACGATTTCGCAGGACTTCAAATCAAAGACTGCAGATAGAACATGGCTAGGGACTTTAACTTAAAGGGAAAGCCATCATACACTCTGCAATGCAGATCATCCATTATTGTAATTTGTTACAGAGACACACTGAAATGTGAAAAAGGGAAAGCTGCATCAATAAAAGATTTACGCAATTTTGGCGATGTGTGTGACTCTCCTAACTAGTGTCTGAGTGTCACATATTTCCCATTTTAAGGAAAAGTGGTCTGAACGCACTGAAAATGCATGCCCATTCCCATGCAAAAATGAGTATCAACACTGTGATGCACTGGCTAATCTGCATAACACAACCACAGCTGTGACACCATAGAGCTGTGAAACCAACACAAAAGCAAAAGTGCAAAAATGCTCTTGCATTGCCCCTACATCTACACTTACACCATCTTTGTGGTCAGACATAAATAAGGCTGCTGTGTAAAATCTAAATGCATTGACTGATAGTCTACTTAAAACAAAAATGGACTAAGATTGAAAGTGGATTTTGGAAATAACTACTCCACAAGATTTTCAAATAACCTAAAACCATGGATTGGCAGTTTTAAAGCCGCTCTGGCAGCCTTGTTATCTCCAAAGCTTGTCTTCTCTTTTGACTTGATTTCATTTTCAGTTCTGTGACAGCTGCAATGAGACCACCATCACACAAAATATAATAAATCCAGTCAAATGACTGCCCCCTCTGTGCCTTTCTCATCCTGTGGTGTGAATGAAAGCATTTAATTAGCACACAAAGTGAAGCACCTATCAAACAGGTGTATTGTCTGTATCATGATGTATTAAATGTATTATAGTCCATCCATCCATCTTCTTCTGCTTATCCGGTAACGGGTCGCGGGGGTAGCAGCTCCAGCAGGGGACCCCAAACTTCCCTTTCCCGAGCCACATTAACCAGCTCCGACTGGGGGATCCCGAGGCGTTCCCAGGCCAGGTTGGAAATATAATCCCTCCACCTAGTCCTGGGTCTTCCCCGAGGCCTCCTCCCAGCTGGACGTGCCTGGAACACCTCCCTAGGGAGGCGCCCAGGGGGCATCCTTACCAGATGCCCGAACCACCTCAACTGGCTCCTTTCGACGCGAAGGAGCAGCGGCTCCTCACGGATGACTGAGCTTCTCACCCTATCTCTAAGGGAGACGCCAGCCACCCTCCTGAGGAAACCCATTTCGGCCGCTTGTACCCTGGATCTCGTTCTTTCGGTCATGACCCAGCCTTCATGACCATAGGTGAGGGTAGGAACGAAAACTGACCGGTAGATTGAGAGCTTTGCCTTCTGGCTCAGCTCTCTTTTCGTCACAACGGTGCGATAGATTGAGTGTAATACCGCACCCGCTGCGCCGATTCTCCGACCAATCTCCCGCTCCATTGTCCCCTCACTCGCGAACAATACCCCAAGGTACTTGAACTCCTTCACTTGGGGTAAAGACTCATTCCCTACCTGGAGAAGGCACTCCATCGGTTTCCTGCTGAGAACCATGGCCTCAGATTTAGAGGTGCTGATCCTCATCCCAGCCGCTTCACACTCGGCTGCGAACCGATCCAGTGAGTGCTGAAGGTCACAGGCCGACGATGCCATCAGGACCACATCATCCGCAAAAAGCAGCGATGAGATCCCCAGCTCACCAAATTGCAACCCCTCTCCACCCTGACTACGCCTCGATATCCTGTCCATAAATACTACAAACAGGATTGGTGACAAAGCGCAGCCCTGGCGGAGGCCAACTCTCACCTGAAACGAGTCCGACTTACTGCCGAGAACCCGGACACAGCTCTCGCTTTGGTCGTTCAGAGATTGGATGGCCCTGAGAAGGGACCCCCTCACCCCATACTCCCGCAGCACCTCCCACAGTATCTCCCGGGGGACCCGGTCATACGCCTTCTCCAGATCCACAAAGCACATGCATATGTTGGGCATACTCCCAGGCTCCCTCCAGGATCCTTGCGAGAGTAAAGATCTGGTCCGTTGTTCCACGACCAGGACGGAATCCGCATTGTTCCTCTTCAACCTGAGGTTCGACTATCGACCGAACCCTCCTTTCCAGCACCTTGGAGTAGACTTTACCGGGGAGGCTGAGAAGTGTGATACCCCTGTAATTGGCACACACCCTCTGGTCCCCCTTTTTGAAAAGGGGAACCACCACCCCGGTCTGCCACTCCTTAGGCACCGTCCCCGACTTCCACGCAATGTTGAAGAGGCGTGTCAACCAAGACAACCCCTCCACACCCAGAGCTTTAAGCATTTCTGGACGGATCTCATCAATCCCTGGGGCTTTGCCACTGTGGAGTTGTTTAACTACCTCAGCAACTTCCACCAGGGAAATTGACGACAATCCCCCATCATCCTCCAGCTCTGCCTCTACCATAGAGGGCGTATTAGTCGGATTTAGGAGTTCCTCAAAGTGCTCCTTCCACCGCCCTATTACCTCCTCAGTTGAGGTCAACAGCGTCCCATCCTTACTGTACACAGCTTGGATGGTTCCCCGCTTCCCCCTCCTGAGGTGGCGAACGGTTTTCCAGAAGCACCTTGGTGCCGACCAAAAGTCCTTCTCCATGTCTTCTCCGAACTTTTCCCACATCCGCTGCTTTGCCTCTTTCACGGCAGAGGCTGCAGCCCTTCGGGCCCTTCGGTACCTTGCAACTGCCTCCGGAGTCCTCTGGGATAACATATCCCGGAAAGACTCCTTCTTCAGTCGGACGGCTTCCCTGACCACCGGTGTCCACCACGGTGTTCGTGGGTTACCGCCCCTTGAGGCACCTAAGACCCTAAGACCACAGCTCCCCGCTGCAGCTTCAGCAATGGAAACTTTGAACATTGTCCACTCAGGTTCAATGCCCCCAGCCTCCACAGGGATGCACGAAAAGCTCCGCCGGAGGTGTGAGTTGAAAGTCTGTCGGACAGGGGCCTCCTCCAGACGTTCCCAATTTACCCGCACTACCCGTTTGGGCTTACCAGGTCTGTCCAGAGTCTTCCCACACCCTCTGACCCAACTCAGCACCAGATGGTGATCAGTTGACAGTTCTGCCCCTCTCTTCACCCGAGTGTCCAAAACATACGGCCTCAGATCAGATGAAACGATTATAAAATCGATCATTGACCTTTGGCCTAGGGTGCTCTGGTACCAAGTTATGAGCATCCCTATGTTCGAACATGGTGTTCGTTATAGACAATCCATGACTAGCACAGAAGTCCAACAACAAACAACCACTCTGGTTTAGATCAGGGAGGCCGTTCCTCCCAATCATGCCTCTCCATGTGTTTCCATCATTTCCCACGTGCGCGTTGAAGTCCCCCAGCAGAACTATGGAGTCCCCCACTGGAGCCCCATACAGGACTCCATTCAAGGTCTCCAAGAAGGCCGAATACTCCGAGCTCTTGTTTGGTGCATACGCACAAACAACAGTCAGAGTTTTCCCCCCCACAACCCGCAGGCGTAGGGAGGCGACCCTCTCGTCCACTGGGGTAAACTCCAACGTAGCGGCGCTCAGCCGGGGGCTTGTGAGTATCCCCACACCCGCCCGGCGCCTCACACCCTGGGCAACTCCGGAGAAGAAAAGAGTCCAACCCCTATCCAGGAGTATGGTTCCAGAACTGAGACTGTGCGTAGAGGTAAGCCCCACCAGATCCAACTGGTAGCGCTCCACCTCCCGCACAAGTTCCGGCTCCTTCCCCCACAGAGAGGTGACGTTCCACGTCCCCAGAGCCAGCGTCTGCTGCCCGGGTCTGGTCCGTCGAGGCCCCTGACCTTCACTGCCACCCATGTGGCAGCGCACCCGACCCCAGTGGTTCCTCCCACAGGTGGTGGGCCCATGGGTTGGAGAGAGAGGTGCCACGTAGCTTTTTCGGGCTGTGCCCGGCCGGGCTCCGTGGCAAACCCGGCCACCAGGCGCTCGCTGACAGGCCCTCCATCTGGGCCTGGCTCCAGACGGGGGCCCCGGGCTTCCTCCGGGCAGGGTCACTCCATCTCTACCTCGTTTTTTCATAGGGTTTTTGAACCATTCTTTGTCTGGCCCCTCCCCTGAGACCACTTTGCCTTGGGAGACCCTACCAGGAGCACAAAGCTCCAGACAACACAGCCCTCAGGTTCATAGGGACACACGATAAGGTGATGGTTCCAGGAACTATGTATTATAGTTGTTTAAGCAAATCCAGTAAAGTGCACAATATAGGTAGGCTGTAGTAATCAATTCATTTAGATGCATAGGCAAGCAATACTCGCACCATCCATAGCTACAGAGAAAGAGGGTCTGATTTTCCAAGGGAAATGCCACGACTAACACACAGATATTGCTGCTCACTATCTTTGTTGAAAATTGTTGTGTTATCCCTTTGCCAAATATATATATAACCAAACATTTTTGAATATTTATACATCATAATCCCTCTCTTTTCTCTTCCTGTTAAATGTTACAATGTGTTTTATGATTCATCCTGGATCTGGGAGCATCTATCGAATTAAATGTGTGACTTCCATCACACTGTATAAAACTGCTCTCTTAACCATTGGCTCCAGGGTGGTAGTAGCTAGCAGAACAATATTATAGTGGTACATGTTTGAAGAGCGTAGTTGCAGTCCAGTTGATTAATTTCTCTCTTTACTCATTCTAATCTAACAACACAGGAGAGGAAGGTGTTGGGTATAGTATAACTATATACTATATATTCTGTTTTACTGTGACACACGTCACACTGTGCCTTTAACAATCTCACACACATAATTAATGTCTACCACAGGCCAGGCCACACTTCAAAAAGCAGGGAAAGGAATCCCAAGAATCAGCAGAAAGATGTTGAAAGCAGGTGTTTCCTTGAGGAAATACCGCAGTAAAGAATGTGCCTCCACCTCTCAGGAAGAAAAGCTCTGAAGCTGCTGTTTCAAATTTCAAGGCTTTTCCACTCAAGCTGCCATCTCTACCAGCCGCATTCATCCATGCCTAAGTGATTTTCTACGTCTGTCTACTTCAATTTCTCTCCTCCCTCTCTCTCTCTCTCTCTCTCTCTCTCTCTCTCTCTCTCTCTCTCTTACTCTCCCACCCTGCTTCCTGTCTCACTTCATTGTGCTCTTCACACTTTCACTATCTTTCCCTCTTCTTTCCATACATATTTAATGAAGCTTTGCAATGAACTCTGTTACAACTGTTTGCTTCCGATCATTGTGATCGTCCAAACACTTATGAGCATCATATGAAAAAGAAAGTTAAGTAAATGGACCACACACATGCCACCCTAAACACAAAGGTATGCATGCACACACACAGTCAACCTTCCTCCTTATCACAGCCCATCTAAACAGAGACGGTAAACAGCACATTCAGACATTTATTACTATTAACAGAGGAGGAGCAGGAAAAGAAGACAGTGTGAATTTATGACATACCGACAATGCTTTTAACATCTAATAGATGTAAATTGTTGGCCTCAGCAGACATTATACATTCTGATTCCCAGTTGTAAATAAGATAAGATAATATAAGACTTTATTGTCTCCTATACGAAAATTTGGTCATGGGCAGTCGAGAAAACAAAAATGCCGATATACAGTATTTGACAACATTGAAAATTCGAATCTAACTCTATTCCTTTGGGTGTGTGCATTGGGAAATATTTATTCAACACTGTGCAGTGTGGTGTAAATGGACACATTAAACTGTCACTGAATAGATTGGGATGGCTAAAACAAAATTCAATTTTTAAAAGAAAAGAATTGATGGATCCTATTAACTGTTCTATTGCACAGGGTAATTTAAAGTTCCGTTTTGTTGCAGTAATTGGAGATAATTTAAAGGTGCCGCTGGAGGAATTAAAGCTAATTAACTCTTCCAGCACAAGTTAATCTTGGCTGTTTCATTATGCGAGGGGGGGCACCATGTCTGCCCAACGCTGTTGTTGTGGAATTGGTTCGAGGCAGTCAAAACCAGTCTGTTATGGAACAGACACAATATGTAATGAATAGTTGATGTATTTAAAGGCACCAAATTGGTTATATTTGCAGAGTGCACTTAGCCAAGATTGAGGCTTCATATTGTAGTTATAGTAGGCTATGTGAGCTTTGTTTACCATATTGCTGTTATTGTGCCATTGTTGGCAGCAGCAGTTTTAGTGGGGGGGGGGCAAGGCTGGCCAGTGCCCCCTTAATATTAAGCCACGACCCCCCTCTGGCCCCCCTAACTGTGGCATATATTTTAATACATTTTTAACTCCACCCCAAAGAGTGGATATTGTTCATGTGCAGTGATACATTAAATGTTGGTTAACACTGAATGAGTATTCTTGTGTCTATGTTATACTAGCCCGTTGAAAATGTGCCTGTTTGGAACGGGCGATTACTTGGCCTGTGGTATTGCTGCTTGTAGAATTCATCAAAACCAAATTGTACCCCAAAATGACTTACAGAATGACCCCAAACCACTTAATATGCAACTCCACTGCATAGCCTACTGCTGACTTACAGTGTAGCGTCTACATCAGGGGACGACATTGTACTACTACTACTGTATTTACCTGACAGAGAACGCTGCAGATTCAGAATGTAATCACAAAATATCACAATGAAAATGTGGAGTAATCAGACATTAGTGTCATGGACTCATGGAAGTGCGTTACCCTCCCGGCCCGTTATAAGAGCTAATCAGCACATATCTGCGTTCATCAACCACCAGAACCGGACCGTGTGTGTGTGTGTGTGCGCGCAGAGAGAGAGAGAGAGAGAGAGAGAGAGAGAGAGAGAGAGAGAGAGAGAGAGAGAGAGAGAGACGGTGTTGTGTCAGATCGTTAACGAATTTAACATTTCAGCAGAGGTGTCCTGTTCCATAGGTTTAGTGGCTTGACGGTTAACGGTGAAGTAGGGGATTTGATTTGCGGGGGTATTTTGGCGACTTAATTAAGCCGACACAGGGTGAGTGATGAAAACTGATGTATCTGCCCGGTTCAACTCTGAGATTTTCTCGCATTGCACAGCGCTCTGAAGGAATAATCTCCGAGATTAGGCTACGTTATGTTCTGCCAGCTCACAGCAATTTAATACAATAGCGGGAAAAGAGTCCCCCCGCTGTGTTCTGCATGTGGCGTCTGCTGATGGTAGGTTACCTTCCCCCCAAACACGGACACACATACTGTATATACAGATACGTCTCGCTTTATAAGAGAAATAGCCTGCCTATAAGTGGCATCACGCTCTGTCTGCACTTGTTGTCTGGTTGTGCTTTGCATGTGTGGGATTCTGAAACGCCCTTAAATTTCGTTTGTTTATTCAAAGTCAAAGACAGTCCAAAGTAGTGCTACTTTGCACATTTTTGTGGGTCTGAGGTGTATGTCACATTTTAGCTGCCAAAGCTCCGCTGCTCTCTGTCTCTGGTCCACAGTGTGAGAGGGGGAGTGGCCAGCGGCTAGAGCGGCAAAAGCCAGTGTGTGCTTCTTTTACCTATATATTTAACGATATCTTTTGCATTTCTAATCCAAACAACGTCAAACTTGGCACCGCACTTACTCGTGCCTGTAGCAAGACACCTGTCAAGTTTGAAATCCATCGGACTAATGGTCCGATAGATATGCGCATAACATACACACACACACACACACACACACACACACACACACACACACACACACTGACGGACAGACGTTCCTGCAATTTATAGATAGATGTGCATCATTGGTCTTTTGTAGAACTAAACCTATGGAGGATGGTGGTATGTAACACTTAACATATTTGGTACCCCTAAAATCGCATGAGGCCCCAGCCTGGCCCCTCCATTTAAAATGGTCTAGAACTGCCACTGATTATTGGCTCATGGTGATGTTAATGTAGTTGTCTCCATAGTAGCAACCCTGCCCTATGTGTTTTAGGTGCCTGCTCTAATCCGAAGCTTTTCCATGCATGGGTGTGAGAAACGTCTATGATCACTATAATAACATACAGTAAGAAACACATCTCACACACTCTTTTCATTTGGATCACAGCAGTGACTGAAAGGGTGTGGATTCCCCACTGACTTCCTCCACAGTCAAAAGAAACAGGAAATCAGTGCTTCACATTAAGCCCTGATAAATCTGCAGAGCCCTGGGACCAAGCAGGTTGTGCTCCTTGTCGCCCACCGCCAACTACATGAATTGAATATATAATAATAATAGAAACAATTGAGTTGAATCACCGTGAGACCAACAGAATACAGCAGGCTTTACTGTAACTTTCCTTTTTGTCCTCTTATTCTGAAGTACAGGTACACTGATTTCTATATATTTCGAGCACATTGAACAATGCCCCAAACAGCACTGTAATGCTGATTGATTAAGGTTGCTGCATAAATACATAAAATACATAAATACTGTAAAATACAGGTAGAAGCAATGCATTCGAAGACTTGTATGTGTGCACTGCATTGCTACTAGACAATTTATCTTACTAACAAATGGCCATAGCGTACATCTGAACAATGCAGATTGTCAGGCAGTCTAAGAACAACAGTAACATGACCATTGTGCTTTGTTACCTCTGGACATAGGCACAGCAGCTCTCTGGCAAAGCTATACCACAATTTTGGCTTTTTTCTTTTTGTTGTCTGGCAATTCTATGGATGAATTCACTTTTAACTAATTATTTGTCTTAACTCAAATTTCATTAATGTGAACCCTTCCTTCAGCTGATTGGATGAAAACTTGCTAGACTGTGTCTTAAATGCCATACGTTTTGGCTTACTTGACTTTGAATGTGATTTCACCTCACCCTATTGAATTGAATGATATTTACATTTAATAAAGTATACTGTAGATGTGGCCAGAGGTGTTTTTACATCCACCGCCTGTTAAGATTAAACAGAGCAGCTTTGCAAAAGGTGAGTAATTTGTTCTCCCCTTTTTGGCTGAGAAGCTTTGGGCTGTGTACATTTGTAGAAGTGTAGTGTAATCATATTACTGATTTGAGCATCAATTGATGTAGCAGTTGAGAAGTTAATGGTCTGACTGCATGTGTGGTGTTTTACTCCTGCACAAGAATTAAAGAACAGAAATAGTAAAAACAACATTGTTGCAGTTTCACTAGTCTCACATTGTCAGACCTCCACAGCCCTGTGTCAGCGCTGGTTTCACATTTGTTTCTTAATCCACCATTATTAAATAGTTATAAGCAATTGTGGAGAATCACACAATGTAAAGGCCCTTAAAAAAACATTTTCTCAATCAGCTTCTTACTATGAGTGAGTGAATGTTCTATAAACAAACACATGCATGCCAAAGTTAGAATAGTTGCTTATTTTAATTATGAAATTTCTGCCAAGCTGTTTTGTCTGAGCTCACTGCTTTAAATGGGCAGAAGATTGTGAGAAGGCAAAGTCACGTAATTCATCTGCACCAATCAGGATTCAGCAAGATTTGAATATATCATTATGCACACACAAGAGGCAGATACTGCATGAGTAACACACAAACAGCCTCTATTCTTTTTGAGCCCTAAAATATACACTTACTGTATGTTCTTAGAGTATCTATTTCCCCCGCTTTCACCTTACTATCATCAATCAATAGGCCCAAGGGTGCATGACTGGGACAACTAGGGAAGCCCAACCTAGACTTCTGCTTTTGCTAACACGAGTTTACAATGTTATCTGAGTCTAATAAGATTAGTATGTCAACAATTGGAGGCTCCAAGAAAACAAGTGCAGTGTAATAAATCTAGACATACCGACCCATGGCTTGTTCTATTGAGAGAGACCTGTTCCAGCAATGGCTTCCAGGCATACAGTGCACCTTAATCTGACACACGCACATAAACGTTTACATATATACATAGTAACATATGTATAAGCACTAGTGCACATATAACAGGACAAACACATACAAAGAACTAACACACATTTACAAGCAGTAATACAAACCGGCATATGCATGCATGCATATGATATGTGCAACACAATAAATGCACAGTGGTTGCTTTTCTATTCAGGTTTAAATATGCTATCAGATTTGATTGCTGATCACCCTGGTGCCTTTATAGCCTTCTTAAGGATGGATTAAGAGATGTAATACACTGGAAATGGCCTATTTTACACCAAGGGGTGAGGACAGAGTGCAGACCTGCTGCAGTAACCATGGTAACAGGAGTGGATGGGAAGACCAGGTACCTCGTCCGAAGCAGGGCAAATTGGACGTTCCTCGACACTTCTTCAGACTGCTATCCAGAGACAGGGAGCAGGATAGAGGATGCTCACACTTCTTCCCAGCCCATTCCTCTTTGCAGTCACACCTGCCACAATTACACTGGCCATGACCTGCCATGAGGAAAGAAGAAGAGGTGGAGAAGCAGAGAGGTGAAACAAAGTGGCTTTGTACAAGGAACATTTTAATAAGCGTACTGAAGGGAGAAAAACAGCACTGAGTGAAGTTGGGCACACTGGAGAGTTGAATTAGTTATGGAGCAGAAAAGAGGGCAAAAGGGGAACTCGTGTTTGAGGGAGAGAGAGAAAGGGGAGCAAGGGAGGTAGTAGAAATGAACAAGGGGCAGGACACGCTCAAGGTGATAAAATGAGGAGGAATTTAGTGTCCTTTGAACATTTGCTAAACACGCTTTGACTGTCTGGCCGTCTCTAAGCTGCTAGATGACCAGCAATGATTATACCTGATCTGGTCTGGCGGATAGAGAGAGAGAGAGAGAGAAACTGATGGAAAAAGAAAAAAATTAAAACATTAAGATGGGAATTGTGTCTGCATTCTCTCAAACAGTGAACTATATGCACCAAAGGACTGTTAACTGTGCATATGCTAGGATGCTAAAATACATTTTCTGGAATATAAGTTATTAGTAGGCACAGTGGTAGCATCCATCATGTTTTGTTCATTAATCCTTTAGAGAAAAAGTGAAAACGGTGCCATCCCTCCCTAGTTTATTAATAAGTCATATGGAAAGTTCACTTTTACGGTTTCAAACTTGCACCAGAGTATTAGAAGCAGATGGAAAGCTGTTGTCGTTATGCAAGGAACTGCCTGAACTATTCAAAAGTGTCGATCAATATATGGTACTGGCATAAACAATATTATAACGCAGCCACTTCTCCTATTTGGCAGGACTTTAACATTTTGGGAAATATGCCTATTTGCTTTCAAGCAATTAAATGAGAAGATTGATATCACTCCCACATATGCACGGTAGCTAAATATGTAACTGGAGCCTGCAGCCAGTTAGCTTAGCTTAGCATAAAGACTGGAAACAGCTAGCCTGGCTCCGTCCAAAGGTAAACATTTTTTCCTACCAGCACCTCTAAAGCTCACCAACTAACACATCTGCCATTTGTTTAATCCGTGCAACGGACAACCCTATTTCCTGGATTATGTGCTGTACTATTTTTTGAATAGGAGCAGTTGCCAAGCAGCCAGCTTAAACTTCATGAAGTTACTGGTCCCGGCAAAGAAATAGACCTCAACAGTCCCTCCCACAGCCGGTCTTGGAAGTAAGAATACAATACAATTTCTCCATTGACAATTGGAGTATAAGCCATAAAATCGTAACCGTCGATGGTAAACTTAAAACCAGCTACGACGTGACTAAGTGATTGTAATATGCTCATATAGACGCCAAAAGTTCATGGGGCACCAACCTTGTTTTGAGATAAATGTCTTATTTGCGATGTCTTGGATAGGTACTTCATTACCCACAATCCTGAACAATCCCACAATCCCACAGTGATGCCTCTGATTGGTGGAACTCATGTAACTGTTTGGTTAAACCCCACAAAAGTCCGTGAGAGTCTTTGCTGCTGTACTGTATAGGCTACTGTAATGTTATTGTCTACTGTACGATCTTTAATAAAAAGAAGGGGTGAAAACCACTTTAAATCGGGTCATATTATTGAATGTAATGTGTCCGAGGGTCAGCTTGTGGGTTTTGTGAGGGCCAGCATGAGGGACAAGACCTACAAAGTTGTGGTGAGTTTTGCAGGGAGGTTGGTAACGTTAGTTAACATTATCTGTTCACTTTAGCTAGGCTACTGTAGCTTTCATACTGTATGAGTCATATCAATCATTACACGATTATTACTGAAAGAACTGCTATTAATTGTACATTCACTATATAAAACCACTATGTTTGGAGGAAAAAGTGCACGAGGCTGTCGTCGGATTGGAAGTTGTTCAAGAGGCTCTTTCGCGGTTGTCTTCGGCTATATTGTTCAGTGGTGCGCGGTAGTTCCTTCGCTAAGAAATGAAAATTTGTACACAGAGTTTTTTCACTCAAAATGATATGATGTATGCTTATGAGTCACGTCGTAGTTGGTTAGCCTAAGGCACGGTCTAAAACTCTTTATATACAGATTTTTCTAGACGTCAATGGGATAAACGAATGGGAAACTTACTTCCAGAACCTAAGGTCTCTCAGAGGAGGGGCGGGACTGTTGAGGTCTATAGTCTGGCACATTTGCCCCTGTACAACAGAAAATTGTAACTTTACACTTTTTGTAGCTAGATTTTTTTTACCTTTTGAAAGAGCCACGCTAGTTGTTTCCCTGTTTCAAGTCTTTATGCTAAGCTAAGCTAACCAGCTGCTGGCTCCAGGTACATATTTATCCAAAGTGGTATTGATCTTCTCAACTTTTGGCAAGAAAGCAAACAAGCATATTTTCCCAAATCTTAAACCACTTCTCCAATCCAAAAACAGCATGCTGACCTGAGCAGAAGTCATCTGTGTATCGGTCGTAGGTTGCATGACAGTTCCTCTCATCACACTCGCAGGTGTCTCCATGGATATCTCCCCAGTCGCCCGAGGGATCTACATCATAACAGTTACACTCCCCACACACACAGGTCCCTAACACCCACAGCAAACACAACCGCACATACATACATACTGTAAATTCACATTGTATTAATTCTCTGAGTTTTTTTTTTTTTTCATTTGTACAGCCCAAATAAATCAATAATGTCAAGTGAAAAAACAACAATGCTAAATACAATCATTGTCCGTGAAATGATTAACAAGGAACAAGTTTCTGGCACAGATGTGGGTGTGGGTGGAAGGATTTAGTTTTCTACTTTAGGCTGCAGCCAATGCAGGATAAATAAAAGTTCTCCTTCTGTCTCACTTTGTCTTCCTTTATCGATGTCTCTGTCTCTTTGTCTCTTTCTCATTTGTTTTACATCTTAGTAGGGCATCAGCCGAGCAGCAGCCAGTGGAAATCCTATTTTCTCTTATCAGCAATGACAGAGCACGGGGAACCCCAGGGGAGCCAGGCCAGCTGGCAAGCCTGTGGTCTGTGGGTGGCGCGTGTCTGGCCCTTGGCCCTAGGTTCGGTCTCCATCACCAGTCACCACCCTCATAACCCTGAAGCCCTGGATTTATAGAGCCATGCATTTTTATGTCTGCCCCAAATGTCATAGCCCTAGCTTTACCAGAGCAGATTACCGCTCCTGTACCGGTTCCTGTTCAAAAATGTTCTATACACGCTCTATAAAATCTATAAAATTAGTACTCTATTAGAGAATGGTTTCACATGTTTTGTAGCAACCTCGCTTTCCACACAAGAGGGCAATCATTCTGCTGTGTGCCTCAAGCAACCATATTATCTTTGAGTCAAATTGCTTTGATCAAGAAATCATTTAAAGATGCATGTATTTAGCCTCCAGCGTTATGTGGCTTGCCAGTTAGTGTATTATTAGCTTAACAGAGGAGGCTAGGTGAACCTAACAGACGGAGGTGGTTGTCAGTTTGTTGGAATGAAACAGAGTAATCTGTACTGTCAGCCAAATCAGTCACTCATTCATGTCCGAGTGTGAGCAGAGTAGGAGATAAAGGTTACTGTTGAGCAAAGTGAGAGAGAGAAAAAGAAGATATTTCTCATTCTCATAGAAAAACACTTAACATCTCCACATCTATACAGGGTGATGAAATCAAATCAACCCTATTATGTAATCATCTTCCTCGATACATCTCCTATAATCACAGGGAATTCTCTTATTGAGAATTGTTCCTTTCATAATCAGTACCACACTGTCTGACTTTTGACAACTGTGTTGCACTTGAATGGGGCTGAATGAGGAGACAATCTGCTTTAACATTTTTTTGCAGTGCATTTAGGAAAGTGGTGTTTTGGAAAGTTTACAGTTCATGTGTGTTAGTCAGTTTTTTATAATGTTAACATTAACATGAATGTGAAAAATAATCTTTCCCAAACATTATACACATGTTATTCTTTCTTTCATCAGTTTTAAATTATGTGGTGTGAATAAGGTTGCATTAAGTAGCATCTAGTATATATAGATATGATACATTTTGTTGTTATTGTCTGTCAAATCTTTGAGATTTCCTGTACATACTGTAATGTTTGTTCTGCTTCTGCTAAATAGACAGAGTAAGAAAACTAAATCAAAGCTATAAAATCTACATCTTTTTTCCACAGTCTAACAATGTATCAAAAAGGAATCAATAAAAAATTTCATTAATAATAGGTACTTTTGAAAGAATTGGACAACACAGTTACGCTAATAGAGCAAGCAGAAAAAATGTGTTTAGGTTATGATTAATTGAGATGAAGTCTTTTTTTAACTGCAGTCATATTTCCTTTGCTCTTTTTTTCTGGCAACTCTTGGGATTGTAAAGCCTTTGACTGCCCTATTCTATACTAAAGAGGAATACAATGGGCTACTACACCATGAACACAGTCAATGGTTGTTCATGTTGTGTCAGCTGTGCACTTAACCATGAATCATGGGGCTTCGTCCATGTAGCCTACCATTTAGCCCTACCACTTAGCCAGCCCTCAGCCAGTCCACTGCAATTAATTTTAGTGAGCTTTACTGAAATCCCGCAGGATCACTTAAGCTCGGTTGTGAAGCTATTTCTCTGACTGCCTGTCCGCCAAGCTCTGATGACTTTCAGTGGAATTTACATGAGTATTTCTTAAACCAATCTACTTTTCTTCTTCTCTGTATTTCTCCTGTTTTTTCCTCCCTTTGTCACAGCACTTCATTCTCAGTTTCAAAGGTGTATGTCAAAAGTGACTCTTTTCATCTATGATAGACTAGTCAGATAGCAGAATACACACTGAACTGCGGTTCTTTTGTCCTACATGCTGGAAACTGTGACAGATCAAAGATTTATTGAAATCTATGTTGAGTATCAATTCCTTTGATTTCTTCCCCAGTGTTTCACGACTTCCGGGATAGTGTCTTCTCCTCCTCTTAAGCTACATTTACATTGCTACGTTTTGGTTTAAAAAGAAATATTTTTCTACGTTTACACCTCGCATTCACACTGCTCTGATGTTATAAAATCCCCTAAACCGGAGACATTTGATTGGGTCATAACGTTACCACGGCAACTACCAGCATAGGGCGGAGTAATAGACCTACATGCCTCCTGTTTATGCCCAGTATGCGAGAATGTTCATGAGATATGCGGTTTGGGCGTGTTAGTTTAAACAGAGATTAGTTCTTCTATTGGAGCTAAAAACACTTGCAAGGGGATCGCTTTTGGCTCAAAACTCTGATTAAAAACCAAAACGTAGCAATGTAAATGTAGCCTTAATGACCCTAGATAATAGACAGGAAATTAACCTAATCCCATTTACAATGTTTGTTTCCTGTTTCCTAGCAACACAATTCAATTGCAAGTGTCACTATTATGAGGTAGATTCCAATGGGTTTTGAAGCTGCAGTGACAATTAACTTAATTGCAGAACTTCCTTGCCATACTTATCATTTCAGTATTGTGTTGTTTTGTGAATCAATGATAATTATCCACACAATGTCTGTTGAGAAAAATATGTTTTCAAAATTTCTTATTTTTTTGTATATATTTGAAATTTTACATGACAGTATCACATTTCAAATTTGATATAATAATTTAATCAAAATCATAACTAGGAGTGTATACTGTATACTGGCTTGAAGCGGATAAACAGACCTCTGTTGCTGCAGATTTTGCCATCTGGTGATGTGCATCTCCGCTTGCTTTCCCATGGGCTGATGTCACACTGGAATTCACATTTGTCTCCGTGCCAACCAGCAGCACAGTAGCAGTTTCCACAGTAACACTGGCCATGGCCTGGAAGCAGAATGCACATGCAACAACTGATGAGTTTACCTTTGTCATTGTTATAGATTGACAAATGGTTAAACAGACGTCTACATTATCTCCTTCTTAGTCATTTAAATGTCAAGTTTTTAGTAATTTCAGAAGACTGTACAGTACACTTATATAAATGCTGACAATGTTGTATTTTTGCCAACCCAAATCAGAAAAGATGCCCTCTTTTTACACACTGTCTGTTTTACAAATAACACATTTAACATTTTTTTTTTTTTTACGGCTTTTAATTGCCACAATTTGACACTTCCTTGAAAAATTAAGTATTTCTGAAAAAGGCCTGATAAGAAAACTTGTTAATTCTTTTAAAATAAATTATAAATGGCTAATTAACATTGACAAGCAGGCACTGAAACAATCTGTGGGGAACAGGAATGAGTATGACAATGCAGTCAGCTAGGGGCAACAGTTCAAACTTCAAATGAACCTTCATGAACACATGAGAATAATGTATTTGTTAAGGAACTAAGGTGCCTGTCCATTTTTGGGTGAAGAGTGAGGAGGGGAGACAGGGACTGCGGGCCATACCTCCACACACCTCTCCGGTGTCCTCGTCCAGACACTCGCTGTCGTCACACTCACAGAAACGCCCCGTCACCAGACCCCTGTTGTCACACATGCAGCTTCCACAGTGGCATGTGCCTAAAACGGTTAAACGGTTACAGCTTTAGATACAGTTTAAGCTTAGTTGTTAGAAAAGGTCAAGTTTGTGGATGTGTGTATGTTTACAGTATGCGGTTGGTTGTGGAAAGCAGGGTGTGTGTATGTTTTGTATGCCGTACACTTTAAGATCAAGAACCCAGCTGGTTTGCAGATGCATTGGAGGTACTGTCTGTGCATCATGTGGCAACGGATCTTGACTAGTGTCTGACTGCTGAAAGCAGTGAAGGTGTGTTTGTGTACTGTTTGTGTGTGTTGGGGCTTTTCAAAATGCGGTGCTAGGGACAGAAGACAACTACATGCTGTTAATAAATTTGCATATCTACACGTTCAAACAGGCCACCTACTGTACAGTACAGTACATGCTTTCACAGACACACACACGCTGGCATGCAGACATACAAATATTGTACACGTTTATCCTTCATTTAGCTGGAGGCATTGTGGACCTGTAGTGAGTTTAAGCCCAGGTGGGTGAGGGGCTGTCAGTGTGTAGAAAACAGCGTCAGCCCAGACATCACCTCACAGTTTGCGTCTTCAGGGTGTCAATGCTCAATCATGTGTCCACAGATATAACTGGGACTGTGTGCATCAAATAAGCTCTTTCTTGTGAGGTTTAAGACCAACTTGAATCCATACTTACTTACAGTATTATTAACTCAAGATGTCAGGGTAACTCTTTAGTTTTCCCAATGATGCCCATTCATGCATAAATGTATTACTACCTATGTTAGTGAAAAAGAGATTGTTTATACTAATGTATATGTGTGAGATTAAAAAAGATCACAAGTATCTGCCTTTACTGAAAGAAATTAACTTTAAAGGGGTTTATACGTTGTAACCAATGGCTTTATTATGGTTCATATTTAATATTAATTTAAAGCTATTAAATAGTTTTTAGCTTTTTATTAAGAAGTCAGATTTCACAATGGCTTATTACTAGTCTGTAAAGAATGTAAAATGGCCATTGGATTAAGCTGTTAGTTACAACTTACATAAATAATGCATTACTGGTACCAAAAGCAAAATATTAAAAATGCCATTGTATGTATGTTGTGTGTATATTTTGGGCATATGTGTCTGTGAATATGCAATGCTGGTTTTGTGTGTGTGTGTGTGTGTGTGTGTGTGTGTGTGTGTGTGTGTGTGTGTGCGTGCGTGCGTGCGTGCGTGCGTGCGTGCGTGCGTGCGTGCGTGCGTGCGTGCGTGCGTGCGTGTGTGTGGTCGCAGTACCTCTGTTGGAGCATACCACCCCCTGTGGGTTTTTGCAAAGCTCTTTGCTCTTCTTGCCAGGTAGGTTACACTCTTCTTGGAACTGACAGGCATCTCCGAACCAGCCTTCATCACACTCACACGGTCCACAGTCACAGTAGCCACGGTCTAAAGGGAAACACAACACACCACATGCTGTTTATCAATGCTGAAAAGCATGCCCATTGCCAGTGCTTTAACCTTGTGTTGACTTCGGGTCACATTGGCCCGTTTTAAATTTTTGTTTTATATCAGAAAACATTGGACGTAGAAATAAGCGCTGAAAATGTGTAGAAGAAATTTTTTTTAATTTAAAACGTGGGAAAAAGCAAAAACAAATTGTGAAAAAAAGGCGTCACAAATGTCAGAAAAAAAGTGTTTTTTTCAAGGTTGAAGGGAAGACAACACAAGGGTTAAATTTCTCTACAAACAAGTCACACACAAGTGTTATCTTAAATTGCATATGATGGCATTGCACTGCCAGGAGAGTACAGGAATTGGAGTTATAGAATTAATTTGACTCCTTGACTTCAAATTATTGTAACAGACCAATTGTACTCCCAAGCGACTCGTTTTAATGCATCCAAAATATCAAACATTCCCCTTGAGATGCATAAATGTACATCTAGTAATCTAGCAGGAAGTCTTTTTTGCAATACAACCCTATTTGTTACAAAATAGTCTGATAATATACTAGCTTCCCCTTCGATCACTGTGAAAACGTTGCCTTGTTCAGTGTTCAGAGGACCTACAGTCAGTTGGGCGTAACTATTTTTCATCATTCTGATGGCCATAGTGAGCAATATAAAAAACAGGAGCAATCATTTGATGCAATTGAAGGCTGTTGACAAGTTATTATAAATGTTGTTCCCAATGCATTTAGCAGCAAGGGTCCTTGTATGTCACACTCAATCATTCTTCTGACTTGTTCATCATGTAAATGTGGTGTCCTTTTCAAGGGCTATCCATCAGTCATTAACAACAGGCAAGTCCTCTGTCTCTTCTCATTATCGATATGTCTCAGGGGACACTTGGGAACAGGATCAAGGAAAAGAAGAATATGGAAAGTGAACCTTCACCACAGAGACTACGTTGAGGAAAATAAACTGATTTTAAAGAAATCTCACACTTTTATATAATTGTTATATGAACTGTAAAAAAAAAAAAAAATGAGGCTCTGAGTAGACTGTACTCTCTGCTGGCTGTCCAAAATTCCATATTATTGCAATGTCGCCACATATAAATTAGAAATAATCTTGTAATCTTGAGATGTCAAACTGCTGGCATATTAACGCATTATAAGCATTATACACACCAGAACTAAAGTTGTTTTTACAGTAATTATTGATTCTAGAATCATTGTTACATTAAAAAATCTACTGGTGACCACCGTCATTGTACATGTGTTATTGCATTGTGGTTATTATTTGATTTTTCAATACACCCTCAGCACAGAATCATGGAGATAATGAGAATAAGATTATGAATGTGGACATTTCTTTTTGGATTTAACATTTAGTTTTGCAGATGGGAACTACCACACAATAACTGTAAAACAGAATTAGATTAATGTCTCTCCAACTTAATTCAGCAGAATATTACAAAGTCACTGCCACCCACTAGCCCACATTAATCTCAGTTTGACAATCACTGTGACATATAAAATTGACCGTCTTTGTCTGCTAGGCAAACGTTTATGTGTGTGGCAAAGTGCCTGTCTGTCCACAGTTTATCTTATCTGGTGCTTCCTGAGCAGTAATTCTCTGTGGCTTGAGGGTGTCAGGGTCCTTCCTACACACCACCAAGGGACATGAGCAGCCAGCCAATC
Organism: Sander lucioperca; assembly: GCF_008315115.2. NCBI lineage: Eukaryota > Metazoa > Chordata > Actinopteri > Perciformes > Percidae > Sander > Sander lucioperca. The sequence goes on from NC_050180.1 coordinate 15,490,703, forward strand.
AGGGTCAGACCAGTGCCCAGATACATCCAATGGGGGGTGGAAAGAGAAGGGCCATCTGTGGCAGCATCAGTGGCGGCAGGTGATGTAGCGTTACCATGATTAACTGCTGATGAGGAGAGGATTGTGACTTGTGCAAGCTAATTTTAGATTGGGGAAGTTAACTTGTTCCTGTTTTATAATAAACAAAGTGTAAAAATGAGAGGGAGATAAACAATAAAATAGGTTTGTATGGAACATAGTAAATTAGCAATTCTAGTGATTACTGGTTAAATATATGTACCAAAATTAATGCCCTCGCCATGAGCCAAAAACACTACTGTATCACTTTCATTTGATGCAATGTTAGAGCTGTTAAGAGATTACAGTGTAGTTTCAATTATAAGCAACATATTATTGCAAGACATACATTATACATAGAAAATCTAAAAGTTCTGTGCTCATTTATTACTTGCATTAGATTTTTCGTCTCCAAATGGCATTTCTCAACCTACAGCACTTTGTTTTGATCACATTCTTCATAACATGCTACTCATTTCAGTGAGTAATTATCCCTCCTTGCTCTCCTCTCCTTGTGGGTTGCGGAGCGTGAAACAGCAGCATGTCAGCTTGTGCTCTGCGAAAAAGATCTAGGAGACACCTGTCTCAGGTAATAACTCATTATCTGTGTTCTCTGCCATCACAACGAGCAACTCCTGCTTTTTGTCCTTCCGGTTTTCACAATTCTTCAATATAAGCATTCATTTGTCAACTTTGGTGACTTCATTCCTTCCCAGGCATGGTAACAGCAATGTAGAAACACTTGTTCCTACAGCAAGGAGTCTTTGGAAGCTGTAATTGGTCCCAAACAAAATGCCCTTTTACTAGTAGACTTGGATACACTTGAGTGGCTTTTTCTCGTTGCAGCCCACACTGGAATCATTAGGTGACTCAACACACAGGCACACTGCCCAGCGAAGTAAAAGCACATAAAAATATGTACTAGCAACAAACAAAAAAATACAGAGATGAACAATTTAATGGGCTGCAATAGCTAAATGACCGCATTCCACTGTGAGTCCCTGTTTTTTTCCTCTTTCTCTCAGAAATAGATCTCGGAAATCAACAGAAATTAGTATTAAACCTTTTAGTCATTTTGGACAGACTGCCATTGGTGAGTTAGTTTATATCATCTGTCTATAATGTGTCCACAGTGGAAGCAACATCTTAAGCTTATGTATGCTGATTGAAAGTGCATCTGGAGAAATTTGATTTGGAACAGCACTGGACAAACTGACTTCTTATGTACTGCTGACATAAAAAACCCTTGTGGGATCTTCACTGGCTTTGGCAGGGGGCACAGAGGCTGGGGCCTGAACCAGGAAAAGTGCAGAGGCTCTGAAAAGCCATAGCCTGGGAGAGAGAGAGAGGTAGAGAGGCTAAAATTTGTTCTTACAGAACCTCAAAACAACCATCCGTCAGGGGGGAAACAGGTTTTACGCTCTCATGCTCATGCTTCCCTATTTCAACTGCTCCTGTGAGAGGGTGAGAAGGACACGCATATGATAAAGTTGGCCAGAATCATAAAGTTACAGATTGTTCTGAATTGCAGACAGATTTGGCTTTCTGCCTCAATCCACATTAGTGGCTGGGGGAATGGTAGCCATTACTAGAGATGCAGAGAGAGGGCTATTGACCTGTGTTTGATCAATCATTGTATGTGCTACTACAAGTGTTGTTGTATCAACTCTGACTCTTTGATAAACAATTCAAACAAATGAGTCAATATGTTCCAATGAAGAATAAACTCAAAGATGATTGCTCACTAAGGGGTTCTTGATATAATGGTCTAATGCTACTCAATATTGTAACAGTAATTACTAACCACTTGATTATACAGTGTTTCATTGGGACAATGCTAGCCTGCAGTACCCTGGGCCACCCTCTGTGTCTCTGACAATGGAAAAAGACCATTAATCGCAGAGAACACACACACCAGAGGAAAACACTTTGCTTGATTCAGCACAGGGAGAGAGAGAGAGAGAGAGAGAGAGAGAGAGAGAGAGAGAGAGAAGGAAACGAGGGAAGGCTGTGAAAGAGAGAATGAAAACATTGCCACGTTGACCCTCATCTATGAAAACAGGGGAGTTATGACAGAAATTACACAAATAAATAAAAATCCACAAAAGCTTGTTTTTAACATTCCTTCAAACACTCATAAACAGGGTAAATGCTCTATTTAACCACTTTAGAAATTACTTTTATTATGTTTCTCATGTACTGGAGCCAGGGGGACAGGCGGAAGACTGAAAAGTAAGATTTAAACACAGTCGAAAAATAAAACAGCAGAGTGAAATGACAGGAAGGTTTTGCACAGCTGGTGAACAGATGTTAGTGCAGGTCATCATTCCATTGCTCTGCTACAATATGGGATGCATCAGAAGGAGGTCAAACGTGAGTGACAGCATCACTGCATTCTGAATCCTAGAAAATCCACAATTGATCTAACACTAAAGCTACTAAGGCCAATAACAGGTCCATTATATTGTGATGGAATTGATTATATGTATCTTTATCATGGAACATTCCATGGTACAAATAATGTGAAATAGTACAGGCTTTTTTTCTGGCCATAGATCAAAAAGTGAATCATGGTATTTGCCATAATATAAAAAAGGACAGGATCACACAATGGGACAAAAAGAAGGAGCATGCCTGTATGAATTATTATGTGAAAAATAATGTAATGCATGTGTAAAAGAAACATGCTATTTTGTGCAGAATAAGAGAGACACCTATTAATTCTCCTCTTATCATTCTTAAAGAGAACAGTATATGAACTACTGCCATATGTTTCTATAATGCCTCCATTCCAGCATGCATTGCGTAAGAACACAATGGGCAGTTTACTATATTCATCTGTATTCATGCATAGCATATACATGTAGAGCTTTCAGTTCATTTGACTTGGATCTGTATTGACTGCACCCAAAGGAAACACACATAACAAAAGAAAATACCATAACAACTCCCCACAAAAAGGAACATGATGTTGTTTCAGACTTCTTTAGACATTACATGTAGTATATGCAGCCGTATACTGTTTAAAAACAACATTAAAACCTAAATTTGGAATATTGCTTTCAGACCTAAAATGTAAGATGCATCATTCCCAGCTTCTTCATCCAGCTTGACTTGTTGCTCTGATTGAGAGGATTTGAATTAGCCTGTGTTTGCCTGATGAATGCCATCCAAGGAAAAAGAACATCCCAATGCCAGGAAAGCTAATGTTTTTTGAAAGGAAAAACGCACAGTTTATCCCTAAGGAGAAAAATCAATTGGATCTTATCAGTGGGCAGTTGTGAGAGGCAGAGATAAGGGAGCTGCAGGGAGAGAAATTGGCTTCAGATCTCAGACAGCAGACCATACATGCTGCATGGGCTATTGAGCAAATGAGAGGAGATGGCGCGATGTGTGTATTCATCTCAATATGCTTTGAATATGTGGCTGGTTGTGCATTTGTATGTGTGCATATGGGTGTTACAGTACGAGAATAAGCCTGATCCTGATACGATATGATACGATACAATACAACTTTATTGTCAGTCAGGGCTGAAATTCTTTTTGCATCCCAGGGTAGCTCATATAAAAAAGTGGACATAGACATACATAAGATGAATAACATCAAAAAACATACATGAAACATTACCACAAATGACATAAACACCCAAGTAAGGAAACAAAGCATACATGTATAACAACAGCAAATGACATGAATATACACACAGACAAGGTCTTGGAGACTTGTAACCCTGAATAAATATTGCACTGGATTTACCTTATTTTTTGCAATTGCTTACACAATAAAATTAAAACTTTCCCACAATTAGCAAAACCTTACACTCAAGGAGCAAAACACCGGCCTAGATTTGCACAACTGTAAACATATTGTCAGCTTCACACTTTTTGCAAAACATCACACACAGTGATTTGCAAAACACTAAACACACTTGTATGCATTTGACACAAAAATGTATCATGATGTCATTTCCTTGCAATTTCAAAGCAAAGGCTTTCAAATGAACACACCCATGAACCAATTGGTTAAACACAGCCACCAGGTGAGCACACACACTGGTGCTTAATTGTAGACACACCAATCAGGTTTAAGCACTATAAAAATGCAGCAGGCAAGTCTAGTATTTGCTGTACAGTATTTTCAGTTGTTTTTAGATCTTTTTACTGTAATTGTAACCTGTACTGGATACAGTATTTTATGTGTGTCTGTTGTTTGCTGAGCTAACAATGTTATGCACACTACTGTAGTAGCTGGATGAAAACTGGGACATGTTGTTGTTGTGATTCTCCATGTTGACATGTTGACTGATTTGGGTATGTGGAGAGAAATTAATTGTATTTTCCTCAGTCTACAGCATTGGCCTTGTGTAGTGTTTGGTGAACATATTGTATAGTTGCACTTTATCTGTGTACTTCATATACAGTACTCTAATCACTGAGAAGTAGAATTGCTAAAAGTGTTTTAGGTTAGCAACAGCAGCGTGTAACTGGTTCAAACAGAATTAAGTCATATGAAATGTGTGTGTTTCATATGGTAACAAAATATGTTTTTTATAAAATAGTGTATAGTTTTTGCAAGAGTGTTTCATTTTGCAAAGGGTCTGAGGTGTTCTGCTAATTGGGTGTGTGGTTGTGCTAACTGTGTGTAGTGTTTTGAAAAACCGGTCCCTGTTTTCAAAATAGTGCTTAAGCAATCAGAAAAAAAACTGTAATGTAGCTGGTTTAACAATATCCTGATCCTGTGTGTGTGTGTGTGTGTGTGTGTGTGTGTGTGTGTGTGTGTGTGTGTGTGTGTGTGTGTGTGTGTGTGTGTGTGTGTGTGTGTGAAAACCCATCTCTCTTCTGATGCATCTAGGTTCCATTTGCAGTCTGTGCACCAGTGAGTGAAACCCCATTATCAGGCTGAAGCAGGGCCTTCTAGCTCCAGACTGCTGAACCATAATGAGCTCCTCACAGCAGCCAACTTGTCTACCCAAATAAATCACTCTAGCCCGCACATTCATGCACACACACACACACACACACATATCTCTATTATACCCATTCTGGGTGCACACATATCTCCATTAAACTCCTGACACTCGTAGCCCAGTGACTACAGAGGACACCGAACAAAAAGATGATGGTTCCTTTTCCCTACATCAACTTCCAGGATATCTCATCTGAAAAATGCCTGGTAAGTCTTGGTAACAGGTTGTAAGCAGTCCTCTTTTACACAGTGTTTATGTTCTACTTCAGTTGCCAGTTTATTAGGTACACCAACCTAGCTTAAACTAATGCAGTTTAATACAGTATCCCTGCAATAAATCATCATCAGGTGTTTCTTCGAGTAGACTAAATATTGGAAAAACCTCTCAGTATAATGTGACAATATTCAACAGAGCCACAAACTACAGCCCCTAAAATTACTTTATATTTGAATTAACACCTCTCTAAAATAGTTTTAAACCTACATGAAATAATTTTTGGTCAATTGTGGACAGTGCAGCAATCTGTAAACAGACGCTATAAAGCTATAGTCACTTTAAAGCTTTGTAGAGCAAAGGGGAACTGCAGGGTTCGATGATAATTCTCTGCACCATGAGCTCTCCCTTTTACATTACATGTAGTCATTTGATTTATTGTTAATATAAATATATTGACTATAGCAGCTTCAACAAAAGAGCACCATAAACCACTGCCTCTGAAAATGACCATAAAGTTAACTCAACCTAAACTAGTTTCAACAAAACTAATCATTGTAACCATCGTGAAGGTAAGATTTATTGCAGGGATGATCGTATTAGACTCCACTCCCTCTTGGTAATACATTACATTATCTGATGATGTCCAACCTGCTCAGAACACTTTGTAATTAAAGTTAAGCAAAACACCTGACCAACTATGTTAATAATTCTTTCCAAAGAAATAGCCTTTTGTTGTAATATGTGAGTCCGCAAAATCTGTGCTCATCTCGGAAAATGTGTGCAAAGTGGAAAGTATCTCATGTGGCAACTTGTCCTTGAGCGTGGACACACTCTCAAGTGTCCTTTCTGAGAACTTATAAAATGTCAGGCAACAAGCTAAGTTCAAAGCTGTGCCTTCTAACAAAAGCTAATGCCTTGGTAACATACTTGAACCAACCAGCTGTCTATTACCCAATAAAAGCCTTTGAAGTGCTGCCAAGGTGAAGCAGGCTCTCAAAGACACAATACTGCACCCATCTGATTTGGCAATAAAGTAAGAATCTCTAAATCTACTCCCAAGTCTGTCAAATACATGTTTCTTTATTTGATATAAAACCAAAGGGATGTTAAAAGCCTTAACAAATCTAATAGGTTTTTGAAACACACCCTTAAGCTCTCTATTCCAGCACCTGAAGGAAACAGACACTATCAGCTGGAGAGTCCATTTGCCAAACTTCTCTGATGTAAGCCCACAGTGGGGAGCTCTGCTGCATCACTTACTGACCCATCAGTAACAACCATGCCCAAGTAGGAAAATATGTGGAGCCATGTGCCTGTACACTACTTCACATGAAACTCGGACAGTCAAACTGTTATCAGACAATATGCCAATGCATATATCATTGTACGCACCATTGCAGGTTTTCCCATTATGTGTAGCACAGACCCAGTCGTGGCACTCGCAGCGTGGACCGTAGAACTTCCCTGGATCTGTGGCCTCGCAGATGCAGATGCCGCAGTCACACTTGCCCCTCCCACTGCAGATCTTGCCATCAGGTGTCCTGCAGCGGCGCAGGGATGACTCTGTGGACAGCTTACACACACCACCCACCTGGCTGGGAAAAAAAAGGTCAGTTGTTATACAGCTTTGGAAACTTCAAGGGTCAGGGTCAAGTGGGCTGCCACCTGTGTCTGTTTTTTTGTTTTATTAAAGATATTTTTTTGGCATTTCTGCTTTATTGGATAGTGATAGTAAAGAGATCGCGAGAGAGAGGGGATGACATCTAACCCTGACCGCTGCGGTGAGGACTCAGACTTGATACATGGTACGTACGCTTTAGCAAGTGAGCTGCCAGGGCCTAGTGTGTCTGTTTTAAATACAGTGTACGACATCTAAGGGAAAATACCATTGCTCAGACGTGGCAGCAATCCTCCCTGCCTCAGGTGTAATGATGACCTCTTGATGGGAACTTCTGACAAATGGTGTTTAGCTGCGAGGTAGTCTATATCCACGACCTTCCACTTCCGGGATTGCTCCCGTGCTGCCGGAAATTTCACCGGTTGTCCATCTTTTCGGCCGGATGTCCATCACCTTCCGCTTTCTTTGTGTTGTAATTTTAAACTCTGGTGGATTTATGAGGACTATGGTTAACTGCTCCTTTGATCTCTGCAGGGTAAATCCAGACAGCTAGCTAGACTATCTGTCCAATCTGAGTTTTCTGTTGCATGACTAAAACAACTTTTGAACGTACACGTGTTCCACCAAAAAAAGTTCCCTCCAAGGCTATTTTGCAGCGGCACTGTAACTCTGTCCGGCACTTAAAATGCCAATAAACCAGAGCACGTTTTTCTCCCATCCCGGAATGCTGTGTGGACTAGCCAGACCTTCCTGCGCAGCGCTGTGGAGGAAGGTCTGGCAAAGCGACACCAGCTGCGAGGTGAAGCTAGTTTCACTGCTTCACTGTTTAATTTCTGTCACCTATCATTCACATACATATCACAAAATTGAACTTCAACGCCCCTTCCATGTGTGGGTATTTCACTTCAACATCATGGAGGAAAAAAAAGTCTAAGATGAAGAATAGTGGGAAGAATGTGGAAAAGGTTAAGCTAACAAATCAAATAGGACAGAAACAGCTACACCTTATATTGAGCACACTCACACAGCTTCATTTTTACTCAATGGGATCTCTGTGTAAGATTTGTTTTATTTGGATGCTGTCTGACATTCTTTTTCTAATCCTGCCCGAGCAGTAGACACATTGTAAACAATCAACAGATCAAATGTTCCTGACACTCCCTTTACAATTAAATAAAGAATGTGTGTGTTCCATGTGTCATGGGGAGGTTATACATCTTCCATTTCACCCACTGATGGCCTTTTTAAGCTTGACCAGGCTTCTCTGACAAGCAGCACACTGAATTTTGAATGTATCTGCCAATCAGATTGATCTCTCGTCTTTTCCCATGACAACATGACATTGAGATGACTTCCAGTGGTCAAGTACGACCCGGACTGTGTCTGAAACTACTCTCTCGTTCACTCACTCACTACTCCCCATATGTTACACCAGATACTTTACTCAATAGTGAGCAGTAAATTGCAGCTTTTTTCTTAGTAAAGCTAAAAATGGGGTAATGCTGACAGTGTCAAACAACAAGTAATGGCTACAACACTACATCATTAACCAGATCAGGGTATGTAAACCTTTTTTATCTGGCACTTACTGTATGTTTCAGCAAGACATTTGTATTTCACCAACTGGTCTCAAAATACTTTCTACATAGGGTGAGGCAAAGATGGCCGACTACACACCTGTCAGTCACCCAGTGAGTCCTTTCTGTAGGGCTCATGGCTTTGTTTAAGCCTATTGGGCAGATTTCCCTCAAACTGTTTCTGCTGCTGTACCTAAGAACAACAGGTGTTCTTTTACATCCAGGACAGTGCAGCAGCTCAATGCATTTCCCCACCTGCCACTTGGGGAAAATGAGAAAAAATGAGTAGTTTGTGTATGTTATTTGGAACTCACAGCCTATGTGAGAATGAACATGGCAGAGGCTCTTTAATGCCACACTGTAGAGTGCTGGAATAGAATTGGGATCCAACAAAAATGTTGAGGGCTGAAAATACTACATGTACTCTAATTCAGGTGGAGACATCATCATCAGTGGATGAGTGTGGAATGAAATCAAATGTGAAAATATGAGTCACATTATTGGACTTATCCATGCACTGTAAATGTGTATATGTTTGAGTAAACCCAATTCCTCCATTACTGTGCAAATGCCTTATTATGAAGGATAGTTCAAGTGGTCGAAGGAGGACACACAGAGGCAGCTGTCTCCAACCAGGTATAACATTATTTTAATGAAATGTGAATACAAACCAATTATTGTAGATAGTTTAAATAGGTTATAGAAGATAATGTAAATCAGCAAAATAAACACGAGAAAGACTTAACATGTTAGCCTAGCTAAATATACAGATATAGCAACAATCCTGTTTTGCCAGCAGGATGGAATAAACTGATATAATTGCAGGTACAATGTGTGTGTATGCACAGTGAGCTACCTACAATTAGCACTGTATGTGTCACATTCAAGCAAGGACCAAAGCAAGTTTAGTAATGCAGCCTCACCACTTCTGTTAAAAACTGCTGATGCTGCCTCCCAGATCCTATTAAAAATATTTGAAAACAACACAAAGCATAAAACTAATGGCCATCTGACTTGCATGCTATGAGACGCTATGAGAGTTGTGTTCCTAATTAAAAAAAACATCATAAGAAGAGATAGCAAACACTTTTCACACCACTGAATCTGACTAAACAGCATGTTACTGTATATGCCCAAAACCACAAGTTTAGAAAATGTCTGCAACTGGTATTGTACTACATAACCATGCTTTGAACTGTGACTATTAAAAAAAACACTTGAAGTATCCTAGAAGCAGGGCAGCAGGGACACAACCCATATTGTTCTTATCTGCTTTTCCCCCTGTCTTATCTATTATTTTTTGTTTAACTTTTAAAGACATTTAATAAGCCTTATTTCCAATTAATGTTCTGTAGATAGTTGAGTAACACATTTTGCTGTTCCTGGGGGGCTGGTTTTGTCCACTAAACTATAGGACCCATAAGGGGACGAAGTGTGAAGATAAATCAATGCTATCTATTGTAACCCTAGTTAAATGAGTACAGGTGGAGCCCCCCAACATTAATCCTGCCTCTCTAAGAAGTTGTTGATATTTTGGATGTTGATTGGATTGACCATTGCACGTACATAGAAAATGTCATAGCGCCTGTGTTGTTAGAATTGAGGTTACAAAACATAACCTTCATTATTGAGTGTTTCACACCTACTGTTTTTGACAGTCAAGTTTGACACTGATGATATACCTGGTAAACAAAAAAGGTAGGAATTGTTTGGATATGCATAATTAAAACATAGGAAGACACTATAATCGCCTAGATTCTCTTATGAGAGAGATGCCTATACTAAATGCTATACACTGTAGGTAATAATAATAATCACTACACAGGCACACTGCACCTGCTTGGAGAAAACACCCCCTCTGCTGCTGTGTTAAATTTGAATCATATGGCAACATTTACAGATCTCCTGACTCAGGCTCTACTGTAAAAGGCCAAGGTAAAATTTTCGTATTTTAGCCAATTCCAGTGATTGATTTTATTTCATGCTTTCCATTTTCACACTTGATTCCAATTAAATGTAATATGTTTAGAACATTAGGGGTTTAAGTGAAACTTTCCTGATTTTATTAAAAAGCACCAAAAAAGTATGATACAGTATAGCATACAATTTTACTAATTGCAGTTAAGTTAGGTTTTTCATGAATGTGTTAACATTACACATGATAATAACACAAATTATTTATTCCTTATTTTAATTTTGTTTGTGACTACAGATTCTTGCTCATACAAACACATAAGCCTCGCTCAAGCCAAAATGTCACTGAAGCTTCTTGCACCAAACACACAACCACAAAAGCTGTCATAACATTGTCATGTCAGCTGAAGTTCCCTTCATGACTTGGCGTGCAGAATGGCAAGTAAAGCAGCATTAAGAAACTGCAAGTGCAAACTGCATGTATAGGCACTCCCAAACTTTCCCACATTGAACTCTCCAAATCTTGTCTTTGTCAGCACAACTCTGCACCCCCCTCTTCCTTCTTGCTCTCTAGACTATCCCAAAATAAACAAGAAAAAACAAAGCTGTGTGGAAACTCACCTCACCGATTGTAACAAAGTGTCCTCCACGGTAGAGAGCAGAATCAGAAACAACGGCACCAACATGGACTGTACCAAAATCTCAGTGTGCATGTTTAAATCCCACAGAAACCTGAAGTAAAGTAGCTTGAAGGAATTTCCCAATCTCTCTCTCCTTAAACAGACAGGACAGGAAGAGAGAGTGAGACGGAAAAGAAAAGGAGAGAAGGAGAGAAAGAGCAGCAGGCTGGCCTGAACTGGCTCAATCCCTTTAGAGGCCAACAGTTTTCTGCATACAAGTGCATTTGATTAGTCTTGACTCTCAGACACAGGCTTGGGCAGGAGCTAGAGTAGGGAAAACTGCCAATGTAAAAAGTTAAATCACCAGTTGGAGATGTAATTACAAGCAGACTGTTTTTTAAATGTTTTGTTTCAATTTTTCCCCTTCTTTTTCCAGATGTATAGTGCTGTAGTTTTGTTTTTCTTTTGATGTAATAGGCCTTTTCTCTGTAGACATTTGACATGTCACAATAGGAAAAGCACAGGTGTGCATGATAACATAATAATGGCTGAATCCAATTTAGCTGCTCCATGTTCAGTATTGTGCATGCTGGCTCACTGTCACACATAGCTTAGTCATGGCTTACTTACTGGGACACTTGAATGGAAAAGAGTCAATGTTAATGTGATTAGTTACACGTGTGTTTTTCAATGACAAGTCAAAATGGAGAATCAAGTTTGCTCAAAACAATACTGAAAAATAATAGCATGCATTTTGACTCTGCTCTGACAGAACTAATGAAATTTCAAGCACAGTTGGATGCAAAAATTCAATTAATTCTGTCATTTTGAAGATGCCATTCAATGGCAGTCAAAGCACTACCATCCAATGTACCATGTGAAGACCACTTCACATGCCATTTTTTGTTTTTATTGAATAAAAGAATCAGCTCTAAGACCACAGTAATTGGTTGAATGTGATTTTTTTTAAGCAACCAATCATGTTAATATAATGCTTCCTCAAGACAACAGTCGACACATTTTGACCTCAGGCAGCATGTAAAACTGCTTTATACAAGCCCAGGCCAAAGGAAGAAAAAACATATAGTTATGTCAGCCACACACAGCAGGCTGAAGTGAAACTTTCAACTTGGACCTTTCATCCCACAGGAGATTTACACTATATGAGTTAACCTGACAGCTAAGTACTCAGCTCAATAATTTATGAGGACTTTAATCAAAGGTATGCATAAAAAGGGCTACGCTTTGTTTACAATCTGTACAGCATATGACACCTGTCCTCTGAACCCCACTTCAGACAAGGAAAAACTCCCCAAAAAACCCTTCAATGGGTAAAGAAATGAAGAAAACTCAGGAAGAGCAACTGAGGAGGGATCAATCTCCCTTGAAGGACAGACAAGCAATAGATGTGTGTATATCAACAGAATAAAAATTACGATAGGCCTATTGACAATCCAAATGACAAAACATAAAGGGTAAACATATCTATATATGTACTGCATGTACATCTGTAAAAGATTGTAGGTGTTTTAAGTGTATCTTGTGATATCTATTTAGTTTTGTTGTGTAAAACGTACTTTTTCAATAATAGTCTATCTAATTTAGCTTTGGCAAAAATGTAACTTGAACATTTACATAAATGTATGTATGTATGTATGTATATATGTATAAAGCGTAAATAAGCTTTATACATACATAAAGCTTATTTAAATTGAGAGAGAGAGAGAGAGAGAGAGAGAGAGAGAGAGAGAGAGAAGAGAAGAGAAATATATAGAAAAACATGTATATAGGCTACTCGTGATTTATGATATCGACCAACAGCAATTCGAAAAACACTGTTACTGTTTTCCGTGATAATGATTGTGTTAGTTGGCCACAATTAATAATTACAGTAGCTAGTAAAACAAGTGAGAACGAGGCATTTGGGTGAAAAGTATTTGGGTGACGGTTGTGATGCAGCAACTTGAGGACCTTCAGCTGTTACCATGGAGACGGTTGCGCGCCTCCGCTGCATGCGCTGGTGCTGTTGATGTGATTGGAACCTGCGCGCGCTCCCGCACTCTCCCACACTATCCCAACATACAGCCGGAAAACAGCTGATGTCATGGACAGGACGACACACGGCACATAAGGGAAATCCTCCTCTCGTAAGTGATTCAGTGTGTTTTCTTTCTCTGCTGCTACACTCGTCGTGTATGTAACTGGACATCCAGCTGTTGTGCTTTAAGGATGCTACTGACGCTTCGTGCTGCTGCGCGCTAGCTTGTTGGGTCTCCAGGAAGTGGAGACATTTTCATCCTCCTGAGTAGGCCTTGACTAAAATATTGTCGTGTATTTGCTACACTTTCACATGGCCATGTTGTCACATATCATATTAGCTTCGTTTAGGACCTACGCTTGCCCACATCTTTGTATAACGTTGGCCTACGCACTGTGTATTGTTTTTGCCCAATTTAGCACCTTAGCTCTCGTCCGTTTCCATAGTAACCTTGGCTCGGTCGGTGTCATCCATTCAGCTCTCAATTTCAGTATGGATATGCATTCTTGATTGACAGCCAGTTGTGTGACAGCCCTTTTCAGGACGTGCGACCCGGCCATATGCCACAGCAGCTTGTCGTGTGTTGATAAGACAGCTGAGCAGTTTCCTAAAAGGGTTTTAGGATTTCACAGTCGCCCATTAAAGCCAAGTGGGTCAGCCAAGATAGGGCCTTGTATCTCAACAGCTCCAGGTGTAGCTAGTTTTTTACCAAGATTACCAAGATTGATTTGAAGTTTTCTTCAAGATTGTGCCCCACAATAACTTGTGAAGTTACACTATTATTTAGAAAATCTTTATGGCGTTTGCTGACAGTATTACTGACAACTTAAAAATGCTGCAAACGGAAACAATGGCATCGCATCTTGTAATGCGAAATGCTGTTAGACAAGATTACAAGATAAGTAATGATAAGGCTAATAAACATTTGTTATACAGTATGCCAGATAAGGTATCATTTGTGGCAAGGGTTTTATTTCTTATTAATAGCCAGGGCTGAGTGACCTAATAGCCTACCTCAATATCAAGGTATAGCCTACCTTTGAAGCTGATCTAGGTAATATGTTGAGATTAAGAATGGGTTAAATGACTAAATGTAATGTAAGGTGTCGCTAATAGTACCAATTTCACAGAGAATTATCACCTGACTTGGCAGTGCCCTTCAGCTCTAAGATATGGAGCATTGTAGCATCTTTCAGCTCATTGTTTTGGTTTTATTTCCCACAACCTTACTGTTTGGCCCACTTTCACTGCTTTCATCAGCGTCATTTTCAGATGCAGCATGCAGGTGCTTTCAGCAGAAAAGCTCTGATAAACTCACTGTATGCTGCCTGCCCATCACCAAATGGCAAACCAAGTTTGCTATAAATTATTATTATTTCCTTTTTACACATTACGCAAGCACGACGGAACTTTAGCATTCATTTGGAGTTGTGTTTCTGGCCACCTGATACATTTATCAGGTGGCCAGAAATATCAGTACATATCACTATCAATAAAGATATCAATAAATAATAGTATCATAGGTTTGTATATATACAAACCTATGATACAAACTCAATATACACTCTCCTTTTAGCTTTGTCTCAGTCTCCGCCAATCCCTGAAGGAAATATCTGTCACTGTGGCTCTTTAATGCTTCATTATGTTCACCAGCTAGTTGCTTACTGTCTGTCTTTTGGTTGGTGCTGCGCAGGTAGCGCACGGTGGGTTTACAGTATCAGAGCATTTTGTCAGAAACTGCTGGAGTTGGGTGATAACTCTATGTGTTCGTCACCATGAGTGGCACATTTCACAGTACGCTTAATAATTGAAACCATTGTTCATGTAAAATATTGAGGAATGTGGCTTTAAATTAAATTCAACATGGAAATAAAGGGGGTGTGAATGTTAATGTGGCCGCTGTATGCCCACCTCCTCAGGAGGTGAGGTGTCAGTCCAGTCAGGAGCTGTATGAGTCCACCATTATCTTGAGAATGTATTGATCCTTTCCATAAATTTGAACTAAGCGCACCTACTTAAGACCAGTTTGTATAAATGCCTAATTGCCACTCGAGGCTATGGTAGAGAAAAAAAGAACTGTACAAATGTGCTGCCAGCATCAACCAAACTTTTTCTTGTCTGCTGTAATTAAGATGATACTGCCAAAGTGCACTCTTCAAGAATAAAACTTCAGCGAAAAAAGTTTGCAGGCTCCAACAAATACTCACAGTTACAATTAATCTGCCCAGTGATCGCATCCTGCCCATGAGGAACATGTCTTCTCTCCAAATGGGAAAGTAATTGCAGTCTTTGTCACCTATACTCCCACATAATAGCACTTAGACCCTGCAATTTAGTTTTCACTCTTCTTCACGTCTCCATCTGCATATGTTAAGTGTAGCAATTACACTGGGAAATTGCTTCTAACTACATGGGGTTTATATGGACAGTTTCTTTTCTTGGTAAGAGCATAAAAGGAAACAAGGGTGACACAGTTACATTGTTCTACAGTATCTGCCCATGTGTTTTTGTTCTCATTTTCTCTTTTTACTTTTTAAAAGGTGTGCAAAGTTTTTGTGTTTTTAACAAAAACTTCTTTGTGGAATTTCGGTCTGTTGAGGACAGGTTCAAATTTTAATTTATTCAAGTCATTTGTTGCACGTTTACATGTTAGAGTTTAATTGAGACAGTAGATCAGGCCATTTGCTCATTTATCAACTATACTATTAAAAAAACTTCACTACCAGACTACCAGGCAATGTATTGTTCAATTCATAGTAACTGTAAATGTAATAATTCAGTTTTTGTTTATTTCACTTTGCGATATTAGCACATTTCATTGATGGGAACACAGAAACACTCACAAACTGCTCATGTGCTCATGATGCAGTGACACATTTCATCTGGGCATTTGGGAATTGATGTCTTTTCCTTTTCAGATTTTTTGTGTTTATGTCAATGACAACTACAAATTGAATTTATTGCTTGATTTGTAATACCTTCACTATCCCACATTATTGAATTGAATTTCAGTGCTGGTTTTTTGAAGGATTGTTTCACCCAAATTACAAATCATGCAATTTCTCACATTCCTATCTAGCCATGCAAATAGGTTTAGATGGATCTTCTGAGGCATCTGTCCCTGAGATTTCAGCCTCTATCCCAGTATAATGAAGGTGAATGGAATTGAGCTTGTGTCTCTGTTATTTTGGGTGAGAAACTACAGTTTTCATTGAAACTACTGCCAGAGAAATGGTTCCTCTAAAAACATTTTGGCAGTGTGCTCTGTGGATTCTCCAGTGTCAAAGGGGTATTGTTTCTAGAAAGAGATGTTTTCAAATGTGCTGAGAGCCCCACAGACATTGTATTGGGGCGGTGCCAGAGATATCAGATACATATATCTCAAAATATGGACAAATATAACCAAAAACTAGCATCATGGCTACGTACCACTGGAGGTTAGCGAGAAAGTATGTTTTTATGTAAGTTGGGTGGAGCGAATTGATTGCATAGATATGTGCTAACGCTGCACCTTGCAGCACTTGTGAATGTTCTCTCACCCCTCTTTACTGCTCTTATGACTGCTACCATTCACTGACTGCTGCCACAGGACCCCCAGGCCTTTAGGACATTCTCCTTTTTGCATCTCTAGTCTCTCTCTCTCTGGTTGGTCTCTCCACCCCTCTGCGACCTGGGGATGAATGCACCAATGAGGAGCCTCACAGTGAGTCCCCTGGTCCTCCTCCACCTCCACCCCATCTTCTTCTTCCACAACACCTCAGTCACTCACTCACTCAGTCACTGAGTGTCGCATATATGCCTTGATGTCAGACGTGGTGGGCATTCCTGTCTCTATGAACGTACTGTAGATGTGGGTAGTGTACTGTACACCATAAGGGCCATGGTGTTAACTAACTGTTGTGTGTCATTTACAGGGTATGCCTGATCGCATGTTATGTGCAGTGCTGGAGCAATTTCAGCTTTACTTTTCCCTTTGGTATGTGCGCTTTGTCTCCATTCAGAGTGTCATTTCTTCTTGTGTTCTTATGTTGAAACGGCCTGAATATTTTTTTATTTTTCTGCATACACATATACACAAGCATATTGAACCATGGACTTGCACAGGTAACACTAACTCACACCTCACACTGTACAGTAGGTTGTACAGCTTAATACGCCTTGGTGTTCAATACAAAGAAGATCATGTAGGATCTTTTCGAATGGTAAGTTACTGTAGCTGTTCCAATGTGAATACACTCGTCCTGTGTTCCATGTGTGCTACGTTGTGTATCACGGTGGCCATTCAACAATGCAACAAATTTAATTTTAAAGTCCACACCTCTGTTCTGGCAATTCAAGTCAGGGTAGTTTATTTTACTGAATATACATCACAGTATACTAATGCTTAACACTACATGTAATAACATTCAGAAGACAGTATTGATATAGAGCTTATTTAATACATTCATACTATATTTAAATTAGGGCTGTCAAAATAACGCGTTCATTTCGATTAATTAATCTGAGAAAAAATAACGCGTTAAAAAAAATAACACAGATTAATCCATTCCACATTGACGTTTGACCCGGAGCCGTTCTAGCCACCATTCGACTGTAAAATGAAGGAGGGAGACGAGAATGTGCTGCCTGGATCATTAACTGGAACATTTACTTGTAAAAATCTTCTTCCTGCCAACCCTGGCTACCGAAATCTGGTGCCACTGATATGTCTGCACTTCTCTCTGGTGCTCTGAAGACGATACAGGCAACACAAATACCGCTGCATGTGACGCTAGTTAACACTATACTCGACAGCAGCTAACGTTAGCCTACCACTAGCTAGTTAACACTATACTTGACAGCAGCTAACGTTAGCCTACCGCTAGCTAGTAGCTGGATTAAACACGGTTACAATGCTGACAGCTAACGCTGAACGGTGTAAAGTTTGACTGTTTTACTGTAGAGGACTGTGACTCAACAGCGGGATGTAATAATCTGCAGCTGCCGTCGGAAAAACAACACAGACGGTGCGTTCATGAAACTGGTAAACTACAGCTTCGTGGTGCATTTGAAGTTATTGTAAATGTCCTTGGTGTTTGTTTTTGTCGTTCAACAGCAATTTACTAGTGAAATAAGTTATTGTTATACATTATTATTAAATCATTTAATTTTGACCATATGGCCTTAGCAATAAACAAGCCGTTCTTTAATGTCACCAACTGTTGTTTAGTACCCTTTGTTTTCTTTTCTTTTTTTACTTTCTTAAAAAGTATCGGTTCAGGCTCCGTTAATTATGTATGCGATTCATTTCGATTAATTAATCACAGAGTATGTAATTAATTAGATTAATTTTTTTAATTGATTGACAGCCCTAATTTAAATATAAGAAGTTACAGTAAGCATTGTCCAGCTATTTTTTTTTTTTAAGAAGTGCACTGGTATTTGTAAAGTCAGTTACTGTTAATGTGGCCATACTGTATATGGCAAGCCAAGTGCTTCTGAGCTGCATTAAGTACTGTACACGGTATTTATGTAGATTATAATTCACATTGGAGTTACTAAAAGTGGTACTGCCACTGCCCAGACTTGGATGCAGCCAGTGTGTTCTCCTGTTCCTCATTTAGCGTTGTTGACTGTTTGGTTCGCCTCCCTCTCTCTGTCAGATCCACTCTCTGTATAGCACGGCAAGTCCCAGCATGCTGAAGAGGAAACAGAGTTCACGGGTCGAGGCCCAGCCCATGACCGACTTTGGGCCGGATGAGACCCTCGCAGACAGCGCTGACATCTTCTGGATCAACAAACCAGTGAGTGTACTCGCATGTCAGAGTCAGCTTAACACAGTGTCATATGTTCCATTCATGCCAGATATTTTAATTATTTGTAAGTCACACTTAATTAATGTATTTCCTTTGAAATGCTGTTTTACAAATATGGCAAGGTTATTCAAATAGCGGGACAGCAAAGAATATAACAAAATATTATAGAACCGTTTATCATTGTTTCTTCTTTTGTCCTCTTTCTGCAGTGGGTGCATTCCCTGCTGCGGGCCTGTGCCATCATCAGTGTCATCTCTGTGTGTATGAACACCCCCAAGACATTTGAGCATTACCCTCCGTTGCAGTATGTGACCTTCACGCTGGACACACTGCTCATGTTCCTATACACCGCAGAGATGATTGCCAAGATGCACATCAGAGGAATCATCAAGGTAGCAACTGACAGAGTTACATGGTCATAGGTAGCACATTACCAAAATCAAGCTATAAGATTACATTGTTTTTTCTCCACACAACTAAAATATTGAACTCTAAAATACCAACAAAGGAAACAGAAAATACATTGAACTAAAGAGGGAAAATGCTGTTATATTGTGACTTGGAATCCACACTGTAACACATGAATATGCCATTTTAAATATTAAATAAATGAATAAATACATAAATAAATAAATATGCCTATGAAATACATCCTAAAATAAATAAATGAGGAAATAAAATAAATGTAAATATAAATATACAAAATTAGTCAATATAGTTAAATAAATAAATAGGTGTTACTTTAATTTCATTTTTCAGGGGACTTTTATTTCATAATGTCACATTTATTTATTTCCTTCTATTTATTTCCACTTGTTATATTCAAATGAAGGGGCGTAGCTATCTCACAGCCTCAGCCCATACAGTCTATGCCTCAGGCCAAAACAACTAGTTGTGCCATGCTACATCCTGTGATGCCCTGCAGTGCCCTACGGCTATGCTCAGCTGTGCCATGCCATATCCTGTAAGGCCCTGCAGTGCCCTCCTACGCCATGAACTACTACGATTATTATTTCTAGTCACTGTTCCATTATCTTTATTGTGACTATTATTGCCACTGTTGCGGAATTGTTTTCTGAAACAGCAAAAAAGCACTAGGGAACGTTTGCACCAGAACACGCCTCCTCTTTTTGGAGGAGGCGAACTTGCGCTCTCCCCTGGGAGCGCAAGTTCATTCCCTAATTTACCGACGTGAGTCTGTTGAGGGAAAAGTCCGCTGTGCGTCGGGTGCAAAATAGGAATGATACATGCGTCGGTGTACAAAGTCAATTGCGCTCGGTGCAAGATAGGGCCCATAAACTTTCTGTATTTCATTCTGATCAATAGTTATTGTAAAATCATTATGTGTTTTTAGTCTTATAGAAAAGCACATGGAAACAGTTTTTTCACAGTTCATAGTTATGAAATTGTTTTTATGTCCGATGGTTTAACACAATTCAAATCCAAAGTACACAGATAATGTTCTAAAGAAGCATCCAGGAACAGACAGCTGGTAGATGAAAGGCATAATTACTGCCATAAAAAAAGTGTGGACAGCTTAATTGGCAAATCAAGGATAACAAGCAGGGAGGCACTGGAGGACACAGATTTAGAATCACAAGTGCAGGAAAACAGTATAAAACTGGAATATTTCTTCTTCTTTCTCTTGTTGTTCCTTTTAGTTCTTAAAGGTAGATCAAACCCATCTTTGTCTGTAAAATGGGAAGGTATTTTTCTGTTTATTTTCTGTGTATGTCAAGTAAAATTCAACTTGTGTAAATGATGCACCTGTCACAGATTAGAATTTTTAGATTTATGGATTTATTCAACATGTCTATAACCTTGACACTTGGAAGTCATATTTTGTAGTTAGTTGATGAAAGTGCCTGCACAAAACAAACAATGCACACAGCGTGGTAAAGTACAGTAATTGTATGCTTTTGTTCTTGTCAGTGTGTAATCAAACATGGTCTCTGTAGAGTGTCTCAGAACACACCCTCCAATTTGCAGCCTTTCTTCCTGTGGAAGACTGACCCCCTAAGAGCGTCTTACAGACTCTCTCTATCTGTAAGTGGTTATTAAGTATGCCCATTTTTTCTGGCCCTATGACATTTCAGTTTCTTCACACTTCAGGGCACTATTAATTTTTTGTCTTATCATGTTGAACACAAAGCTGTTTGAATATTGTTGTCAGACTGTCAAAATGGGCACAGTAATTTCAGATTGTGTGTGTTATTTTCCTTGGATATTGCTATGCCATTACTTTTTCACATAACAGCTTTCTATCACAGTAAAAGCTTCCTCTGTCAGATTTTTATATCCATTTTTCAGAACCATGAAGACATTATTAAAGCCTTAAAACATCACAGGATGTCTTGCAATTGTTCAATCAGCTTTTTTGAAAAATATGGCCTTGGATAATGATGATGTTCATTTATTCTTGTTCATATTTTTTGGCCTTTTGCTGATGTCTCCTCTTTCTTTGTTTTGTCTCTGCACAGGGGGATAACTCCTATGTAAAGGATCGCTGGTGTATGTTTGATGGATTCATGGTGTTTTTCATCTGGGTGTCCCTGGTGCTGCAGGTATAATGCAACATTTACAATTACAGGTTTCTCTGTAATTATATTGGCATTTTCTTCCTGCAAGTGCTTGTACAGCTTGACATAAAGCAATCAATTGTAGTAGCTGTTTTTTACTTCGTAACAATCCATTTCTCTTTGTTTTAGGTGTTTGAAATAGCAGAGCTTGTGGATCAGATGTCTCCATGGGGAATGTTGAGAATCCCCCGAGCGCTCATTATGATCCGGGCCTTCAGGATCTACTTCCGCTTCGAGCTTCCTCGCTCTCGCATCACCAACATACTGAAGTAGAAAACTGTCATGAGCATTTCTCTACACTATGGTCTTCACACTTAATGGATAGCCATACACGTAACAATATGCCTTTCTTTACTCTTCTGCTTTGCAGGCGATCTGGGGAACAGATCTGGAGTGTCTCCATCTTCCTGCTGTTTTTTCTCCTACTCTATGGAATTCTGGGTGTTCAAATGTTTGGAACATTCAACCACCACTGTGTTACTAATGATACACAGAGAGGGTAAGAACAACGTACATTCAACCTTTATTTATCCTTGAGCGATCATTAAGGGCGACCCTCATTTACAATGTCATCGAGTGAGATTACAAAGAAAATTAAAGCTGCAAGCAGCAATGGATGGGCCCTCACGCCTCTGCGCGTGCGGGGTTACTGGCGGACGCCGCCCCTTGCGACTGCGCATTTGCGCGGCACTCAGACACTGCAAATTGTCACCAATGAAAAGGGAACTCCCTGCTGTGTTCAACGATACCTCACACAAGACTCTACATCATACAGTTAATTCGCTGTGAAAAGGGGCGTGGCTAAATTATAGGGAGCAGGTCAAACCATCACCAATTAAAAAGGAACTCTCTTCTGAGTTCAATGACACATCACACAAGACTCTACCTTAAACAGTTCAAATGTTATGAAAGGGGGCGTGGCCTGAGTAAGTGGGTGTGGTTAAAGTATAGGGGGCGGCTCAGTATCACATGTCGACCACACATTATAAGTTTCATGTAAATCGGATGATGTTTGTCATATAAGGCGCATTTCCTGTTGCCAGCGGGGGGCGCTAAGACCAAAAGTAAATATTGGCCTGTAGATGTCCTCAGACCTGGACCCTTGTCAATCGTGAGAAATTTCGGGTAGATCCGACAACGTACACTCAAGTTACAACAATTTCTTTGTTCATCGTTAAACACTCAAAATGGCCGCCACACCCACACCATTTGACGAAAAGTTTTTCTTTTAATAACATTTCATCTTTAAGGTGTTGAGATGGTACAGATCAAATTTGAAGTCCGCCGGATGAAATCTCTAGGAGGAGTTTGTTAAAGTATAGCACCTTGACTTTTAGGCCTACTTCCTGTTGCCACTAGGGGGTGCTATGACATGCTACATATGTGTACCAAGTTTCATGAGTCTATGTTAAACGTGGTGAGTTTTTGAGTATGTTAAGCCCCTCAAAAAGGCAATTAATTTACCGTAATAATAATAATTCCTTCAGTTTCAATAGGGCCTTTGCCGCTGTCGGCGCTCAGGCCCTAATTATGTAAAGCAGTTACAAGTAGAAGGGTGCAGGTTTAGAATCAGATTTCTAAATTGTCCAAGAGGCACAATTGAGTTGATTTTATGAAGTATAAAGACATGTAACTTTGGATGGCTTTTTTGTTGTTTGTTGAAACTCGTATTACTTGTTTCAACTAAGCAATTGTACTAAACTGTCATCCTTCAGCTTTTTCATGAACTTTTCATTAAATACCTGATGGAGGTTGTCTTTCCCAGCTTTAACGGAGGTGGTGATGCATTTTATGCTTACTGAAGTAATAATGGTTAATGAAATAGTTTTAAGAAGCTAAATGATACATACTGTACATTGAGTGTATTTCTTATTACAGTACAGTATATGGACTAGGGCCATCACTAAGTGCAGAACACCATTGGTACACACATAAGGTACAAACATAGATGAGCCTAAATGCATCTGTGCATTACAGCCTATAAAAGCCAATCTAAAATAATTCACCAGCAAGCATATTTGATCATAACATAAATAGCCTATGAATACAGCTACTGAAAAACTCAAAATATACTGTAGGCTCACTCATCTGTGTTGATGAGTTCTGCCTATGTGAAACACTGCAGGGGTCTGCACAATCTAGCTACATTAAAATATCAGAAACTTTAAAAAGACAAACTCTGTTAGTATTTAATGTACTATACCCAGCTGTCATATTCCATATAGCATTTATATTGCAGTATGTCGTATATACTTTCAAGCTCTTCCTTCTCCATTTCTTTGCTTACCTTTTCTTACAGAATCTCACAGCCGTTTGTTACAGCTCAAATAGATACTGTACAGTCATGTGCATCTATTGGCCTATCAGTGCCATTGCCCAAGTTAACAGCTGCATACAGTAGTTTTAAAATACAGTGAATTGCTATCTCTGTGATGTGACAGTTAAAATCCATTACACTCTGAAACAACGGGTTTAACCAAAACCATATCATGAAGAATATCTGTACTGGTGTGCTGTTTATAGCAATTATACTGCTCATCGCTACCTTCAGATTCCAGCCAGAGATGGGACGTTATCAAAGGTTCGAACAGAGATAAAGCTTTGGTAACTTGGTCCTCTTTGAAACAATTGTGTTATGAGAATGAATATTGTACATATTGACAAAAAAAAGACGGCTTGATGGTGAATATCTAATGTCAAACTTTGTGTTCGACGCAAAATACTGTTTTGTTTATGGACCAGCTGTTAACAGGATTGCAACTGTATCCTCCCTTAAAAACAATACCCTTCCCCTGCACAATGCCAAGGTAATACATTTAGTGTGAAAGCTCAGTTACAGAGTCGATAAAGTTAAAAAGTGTGTGCAGTGTAGTGAATAAAAACGTAAAACGGTGTGCTGTTTACACCCCATTGTGACATCCTGCTTTAATGAATTACCACAAAGCAAACCAATGATGGGTCAGCCTGATCAGTCAGTCTGACAGATCTTGACAGCATCTCATCTTTTGTGATCAATTTGGTGTGACCGTCTGAGCAGTAACACATTAACTTGGCTTTTTTAAAGTGGAGCAGTACCTCTGAACAACCTAATATTTCGGGAGCTGTTTTGGTCGGGTTTAGTCATTCTTATACATTTAATTATAGTAATTTAGAGGGTACGTAGGCAGGGGCTTCCTGCTGAAATACGTTGTTTACTTTTAAACAATGGTGGTCAGCATATTCTTGCAACAGGAAACCCAACAACTTGTGGGCGGGTGGGGATGTAAAGTCACATTCTTTAAAAACAATATAGCAATTTTGGGTGAAAAATGAAAATGATTCAATTAAAAATATCCATGAACTTTAATTTAACTTAACCTACTTTTTAATTGTCTTTAAACAAAATGAATTAAAGTGAAATGACCAGTATTATAATGTTGAAATTCTATAGAACCCCCTGACTACCAGCACTGGGGGAGATGTGGGATTGGGGATGTGTGACAGTGTGTGCACAAAAAACAATATGTATTTAAACACAATTGTGAAGAATTTGATTTAAACTATTCAGTTGAGGATGTTGATATGATACAGAGAATAGGAATCTCTGTGCAGACAAAAGATGGGGGAAGCAACCATCATGGTTAATTTCCCAGGCTGCAGGGAGAGCTAATACTAATTATAATAATTTAAATGTCCTACATTGTCCAGTATGAAGCTCATTCCTGCTCAAGCGCTACCCATTTATCTCTCCTTACTGATTGTGTGCCTAAGCACCTTACACTTTATACATTGACCATTAGTAGGAAAGAAAGCACACAACATTGTCATATTTATAGCTCTGATGTCCCTCTATACCATCATTCCAAAAGTGGCGTGGCGGCACATCTAATTTGTTTGCTGCTGCGCTCCTTTCCCCAAGTCAATCACATATATATGCTTCAATGGGGTATTTTTGAAATATGTCACACAAGGACTGTTTTATCTAATCTCTATCTGCCATATGCCCTTAGCACAAAGTCAAAGCTCCCTAGCTTTTCAAAAACAAGGGATGTGATGGGAATTGGGGAAAAATAGCAGGGGACACATTTTCTGACATGGATATTAGATGAAAATGTTTTTGGATTTGTGAACAAAATAGGGTGTCCTCTCCTGGATGTCAGAATGGCTATTTAACTCCATGGAAATAATTACATACATGGTTTTGTTAAGTATGAATTAGATCTACTGAACGGGGCTTTTATGTTTTGTAGCGTCCTTTAAAGCTATTTTTTGGTTTGTGTGTTATTCTAAATAGAAACGTCTTAAAAAATAATATATAGGCTTTTTTGAATGACATGACAAAATCATTTCTGGGATTCAACCAAATGAACACATTATTGATTAGATATTTTGAACCAATTAATGTAATAGTAACATTTTAGAGGGTGTAAGCATGTCTCTTTTATGAAAGAAATGTGATATAAAAACATGTTTATTAAAGGTGCAATATGTAATACTGACAGCTAGTGTTTAAAATAGTTACTGCAGTACAAATTCAAAATACTGGAGAGAGTCGTCTCCCCTGCCCCCTCCTCCCCAGACTCGAAGTTCACGGAGGTTGCCAGGCTGAGACTGCAGCATCCACAACAATGTTGCTAGACACTTGTATCACATAGCCAGACATTATGTCTAGTAGCTAACGTTAGATGCTGGCTATATTGACATGTCATAAAAGCGTGTTCTCACGCGGAGCTCTGTACCCAACTGACAGACACACTTTTTTGTCTTTGAATTAAAGCGTAACTCTCGCCAAAATGCAACCTAGGGTCTTTTTGTGAATGTACCCGAGTCTAACTTTCGTTTAAAAGCATATTTAGGACGGAAGCGCCACTTTTAAGATGTACCGTATTTTTGTTTTTCGGTCAAATGGCCTTTTGAATGGGAGTAATAGGGGCACTTTTATGCTAGCCTCAAAATAGCTATTTTTAAAACACTAAGAAGGCTCGACACAACATGAAACTTTGCTCGAAGTATCACCAGGGGCTCTACACCTTAACTACACCGGTGCACAAGGGATATACTAAATCTGTGGCTACTTGTTTTGATATCAACTTGTTTTGACTGCCGAGGTGGTAGCAGCCGGAAACAACAAGAGCTATGGTGAGTTGTTCAAAACCTCTCTTTTTAGTAAACTCTGGGTACACAAACAATGTTCTCAATGCTCGAGTTCATGTGTAGAGACCCTGGTGATACTTGGAGAAAAGTTTCATGTTGTGTCGAGCCTTCTTAGTGTTTTAAAAATAGCTATTTTGAGGCTAGTATAAAAGTGCCCCTATTACTCCCATTCAAAAGGCCATTTGACTGAAAAATGAAAATACGGTACATCTTAAAAGTGCCGCTTCTGTCCTAAATATGCTTTTAAACGAAAGTTTGACTCAGGTACATTCACAAAAAGACCCTAGGTTGCATTTTGGCGAGAGTTACGCTTTAAGGTAGGAACCGCTAAAAACACAACAACCTCGCCGTCCTCTACACCCGACGGACAGACACACTTCCTTGGCTTAGAATTAGCTACGGTAAGAACCACTAAAAATAACACTACCTTGCCGTCTTCTCCACCCGACTGAACCCCTTTATTGGCTTAGAATTATGGCAACAATCGCTAAACACACTGCAAATTTAACAATCCTCTCTTTCCGATTTATAGCCCCCCTCTCTTGACTTAAAATAACTCACCGTTGTTGGCTACGGCCGCTGAACAGGCTACATGTTGTAAACAGCCGTGGCCTGCTTGCCTGGTCCTCCGGTAACGTTAGCAGTTAGCAGGGTTAGCATGGCAGCGTTAGCCAGGACCAGTCGGGATCACTTTACTGGCTGTGTCTCAGTTGTTTTTGCAAGTAACCAACTTGGGTACTCTAGCTATATAATTCAATGTGAGTACACGATTGTTGAAATGACATAACATGCCTGTCCCTTGTAGCCGTGATAAATTAGCCTGAAGCTAATGCTTACCTGTTCAGGAGAAAATTAGCCAACATGGCGTCCTTTTGGGCTCTAAGCTGTCTCCATCTTTCAAATACATTTCCAATATTTACCTGGGGTTTGTTACATCTCTGGTCACTCAACTGTTAGAAACATGCTGTTTTTTTTTAGGTTGGGTAGAATCTATCTCCGTTGATCCTGTTCGTTTGTTTGCTGCTTTCATGGCTATACTAACGTTACAGCTGTGGGGGTTTACGTTTTTACAGATATATGTGGCAACCCGGCCTGGCTGTCAATGATAACAACACACAGGCCAAAACACAAACAGAAATTCCATCACGGAATGGACATTTTACAAGGAGAAAATACTGGCATTAGCATTGTTGTCAGAATAGACAGTATTTCAACGTAGCATGTTTCCTTAATATCTGATGACGCATTGGGGTAATTTTTGGATTTATTACAGTAAATATATTACATATTGGACCTTTAAGATTACTTTGTTTTCAAATTGGATAGAGAATGTAAGAAAAAGGGTATTGTTAGTGTAGCGCTTCATATGCTAAACACACTGATTCAGTGCATTGTGTTTTAACAAGAGGTGTTCTCCGAGGTGGGCAAAAGCTGTTGACCGGACTCACATTTTCAATTATGCAAAACATTACAAACAAATTCTGGTTTGATGAAATAACAGATTCAGAAAACCAGTTATAAATAATGTCTTATCACATATATGGTTTGATTTTCATTTGACTCACTAAATTATTAATATCTAATTAATACTGGACATTTGTTTTCTCATTTGAGGCTTCATTTATCTCCTCTTTGTCATCAAGAAAAGTGATTTATTTGATAAGATACAGTGGTATTATTCAGTCCAGTATAATAAGCTTTATCGGATTCATCACTATGCCTCTGATTGCCCTTTGTGATGTGCAATAAATTATCCCTTCTGATCCTGTACCCCTTAATAAACAATTTGGATGAATGTCTGGGCAGCCAATTTGAAGGCATTCATTTTCATTAGAGAAATAAAGCAGCCCCTGAAATAACACCTGTGGCTAAAAGACAGGGAGACAGGAAAAGAGGGAGAGGGCACAGTGTGTGTTTGTACTCATCTGTGTATTCATCTGTGTATGTGTCTTTGTCATGCTTATATTACATTTGTAACTGGCCATACATTTTTCACCTTAACCATAAACTCTGAACCCCGATTTTATTATACATCCTAGTATAAGGTGACCAGATTTCTGAGACAAAATCCGGGGACATTTTTAGCTCAGAAGCGTAAATACCTCAAAAACAGGTAATGTTGTTATCTTTGTAAATTTAAAACGGGGACACCTCCCCAGGGACGTCACTAGACCTAGAGCTGCTTGTGCCCCAACAAGCCCCCCTAGGGGGGTCCATGGGCATGCTCCACTGTAAGAAAATTGTCTATTTTAACGTTTAAATGCATCAATCTGGTGCACTTTGAAAAGAAATTCAGAGGTTAGACTTGATTATTCTTATCTATGGATGGAAATATTTGTGCTGTAGCCTCAACTATTTTGCACTTCAGAATTTTAACCATGCACACAGGGGTGGAATAGTTTTTTCTTCATATTTTTGCATTAACGTCACTAGGAAGCATACCGGTAGAAATTGTTAGAATATATTTTGTGAAAGTGTTGAGAAAAGGTTTTAGAGTTCATGGGGCTGACCTCAATGTCTCTGTTTCCCTGGGTCAAAGGAAGGGTGAGAAAGAAACTCTGATCAGGGGAGGGAACGAGGCAAAACAATGGTCAGCACTATGCAAGCGTGGGATTTGTGACACTGTATGGAAATGACCTGGCTCTCATGAAAACTCCTTAAAGTTTGCTGGAGATTAAAACACAGGTGTTCAGAATCCAACAATAGCGGCTGGCTTCTTCTGAGCTGAGAATTGGAAGTCAAGGTCATGTTTTTTATACAGTGTTACAAATTAGTCAGGAGCCGGCTGGAGCCAGAAGATCTGGACTGGATCCAAACTGATGAGGGCACCACCAGGGATGGGACAGAAATGGATAAATAGACAGTATCTTAACTTAGCAGCACCTGATGCTAGGGGAAACGCTGTCGGTCCGTTAGGAGATAGACTTTGCCTTGTATCAGATCCATGTACATGTACTTGAATTCTGCAATATCTTTCACTAAACTTGTTATTAACTTTAACTGGACGAATCTTGGTCTTGATTTGATTCCTGAGTTTTATTTCTCTGATCTACCAGTAAACGAACACAAATAGTGACCAAAGAATTGGAGTCAGATCAAGTCTGGCCTTTTTAGGGCCAGACCGGTCAAATCGGTCACATTTTAGACTCTAAATCCTACAAAATATATATTCATATTTGTAAGTGGGATATATATAAGTAAGTGGGATTGTCTGGAATCTGGCAATATAATAACCATTATGGTGGGATACACTGGCTAAGCAATTTACAAAAATATCTGTGCTGACATAAATAGTTTACATGAGATTAAATTATAAAGTTGGAGACCATGTAGAAATTTTGTTGCAATTTCAAAACCGGATTACTCAGGAACCGCTTGTTGTACTGATGCATGTGTTGAGTGAAGAGTTTGTGAGATATTTCACAGAGAGTAATGGGTGTGCAGAGATTTGTGCCGAATGCAAATATGATAACATTTCATGTAAGTTCAATGTTAATTTTCTTGCAAACCATTTGTCACAGCAAGGGGGTTAACACTTTTGTATGCGCTATATCCATGTCACATTCTCATAGGGGCTGAGCCCCCCTAAAGGTTTGATCCTAGAATCGGCCCTGCTGCTACTTCATACTTGTACTCCACTACACCTCAGAGGGAAATGTTGTAATGTTTACTGCACTACATTTATCTGACAGCTTTGCTTTATTGCTTCACACCTGGGCTTGTTTCTGCAACAGCTCATTGAGTATCGGATACACTTAAAACTATTGAGAAAATATTTTCCTTTGACATTGGTCCAGTATTAAATGAGATCGATGCAGTCGGCGGCGGCGAAACACATTGTCCAGCTTGTATTTACGTTCATATAAGTGCTTGTTTTGCCGCTGACAGGCTCAGATTAATATTATAAGTGTCTGACAACATTATGGAAAGGATTTCTAAGGAGGTGGACCTTTCTGTTAAAGAGTAAGATCCTTTTTTTAAACATAAAAAGTCCACGAAATTGCATTCGCTAAACCCACCAGACTCCATGTAAATAAACAGCAATTTTAGCATCGTAAAATATGGGCATTCTAAAACATCTCTGAGCTCTGAGCAGTGCTCGCTCTGGCTGTCTTGAGCCTGCGCATGTAGGGTGCACGACTATACGTTTGGTCAATGTTTTCTTTCTTTCATTCCAATTTTGGGTCTGTCAGTCACAGTGAAAACCGGGGACATTTCCGGGGACAGCTCCAGCCGGGGACAGGTCACCGAAACCGGGGACTGTCCCCGGAAACCGGGGACGTCTGGTCACCCATCCTAGTATCAGCGTCAAATCTTAAAATGATCTCACGGCTCACCATTGATTTTGAAATCCACTTGGACCTTTAAGATACAAAAGTTCTGTCTTCGTTTTGCTGTGAACTGTTACTATTTGTATTCACACATTACAGTATATATTTTTCTCTATTTAAGATATTATTTCCATGTACCAGATGTTGCATACATTTTATTTAATAAGTTTTTTTTTTTTCTTTCTTTTGGACAGTAATGTGACATGGAACAGCTTGGCCATCCCAGACACCCATTGTTCCCCTGATGGGGAGGGCTACCAGTGTCCTCATGGCTTCAAATGCGAGGACCTGGAAGACCTGGGCCTCAGCCGACAGGAGCTCGGTTATAGTGGCTTCAATGAACTAGGTATGAGCTATACACTTGCACATTTAATACATTAAAACACGTACACATAACTGTCTGATGACAACTAAATTAAGTAATTCACATTAATATTAACTTCTGTTGTCACTTAACTGTATAGTATATCCTGTTAAGCAATTTGGAAGAATGACCCTGTGTGAGAAAGGGAGAGCTAAAATGATGCCAACAGCATAGCTTTGGCGTGAAGCTCTGCCATTCAGAAGCATCCTGCATTCTTATTCTTATCAGCTGAACATCGCTCAAATCCAGTGTCAGTGCGCAGTGCAGAGCCCCTTATCTTTAGATAGCCGTGAAGGAGAGTGAGAGCCTCACAGTAAACAAACCTTCATTTAGATATTATAGACTGGAACATGGCAAATTCAATGCAATTTGCAGCCTAAATGTATTGGTCTATGAACACACTTTATAAATATTAATTTAGCTTTTAATGTGAAGCTTAAGTGCCTTGTATAAAAACCCACATTTTATTATTATGGACATTCTTAGTTATAGGAATGGTTCTCGTTTCCTAAGAGAGAATTGAGATGCACTATTTTTATTCACATTGAAGCAGAGGGAATAAACTACTCATAAAAACACTGTAACTCTGGTATGTAAGTTACTATTTCTAACCCTGAATTCCAGAGGCCCAGATACAGAACTGTTAAGATGATACACTTAAAACAATAATGTGAGGTGCTTAATAGTTAAATTGATAGATTCCGACTACTGTTATTGATGTGCTATCTGTCAGTTACATTTGGCAGCTGCTGTCAACTGCTGGTTACTTTACTTTACTGATAACAATAAAATAATATGGTCTGGTGTTTCTTCCCTCATTAAATCATCTTTGGCTGAGTGTTAAAAGTACAGACAGTTCGTTTGCAGAGAGTACATTAACCAGAAAACGGCCAAGAGTTTAATTTTGTAGCTTGGCCAACTCACAGAATTTACATTAATTAGTTACATCCGACCAAATGTGTCGATGCGAGTGACATAGGCATGCATAAAGATAATTTCATCAGATGAATCAGTCTGCCAAATAGTTAGAATTCTAAGTCTTGTCATGATTATAAAGAAGGGATGGGAACAATGAGGATACCGGGGTACTGTTTTTTATCCTGTATGCTGTCAGAATGTACTCTTATATAATAGAAACTCCAGGTAATGTTTTTTTGAAAGGCTTAGTCTGAGGGGAGCCATGATAATTGGTGTGAAGCTCACAGACATCATCGTGTGGCGCAAAAGACCGATACTGACACTTGTTTCAATAACAATCTCTGCTTTTTTTATCTGATTGTACATCTCTCTGACTCATGTGTCTGTCTTTGTTTAGGTACGAGTATCTTTACTGTGTATGAGGCTGCATCACAGGAGGGTTGGGTATTCCTCATGTACAGAGCCATTGACAGCTTCCCTCGCTGGCGCTCCTACTTCTACTTTATTACTCTCATTTTCTTCTTGGCATGGCTTGTCAAGGTGAGAGCGAAGCTCTCTCTACTGCACTTTTCATAATGCTTTTAAGCTCCTATGGCATGGCAGCAGGGGATAGTTGAACACTGAGAGGTTTTGGTTAATTGACATAACCTAACCTTTTACCTACAGACATAACGATTTCCCCTTGTTAGTAGAATGTTCTCTGGCTAATGAGAGAATGAATATCATGACACAGATAGTGAAAGGAAGTCAAGAGACGGGAGACGCACATTTATTTTTAATTGTCACAACACTCTTTCTCTCCCACTGTCTCTGTTTAACTCTCTCTGTCTTTCTCCTTCACAGAATGTGTTCATTGCAGTCATCATCGAGACATTTGCTGAGATAAGAGTGCAATTTCAGCAGATGTGGGGGTCAAGGAGCAGCACCACATCTACTGCTACAACACAGGTACGACTATCACAGTCACAGACACACAAGCTGACAAAGTAACAGTTGAGTGGAAAAAATCTGTCCAGAGTTCTGCTCATCAAAGTTGCATGAATTCGGAAGATTCTAAGGAATGAAACACATTTTGACAGGAATGGCTTTCTTGAGGGTTACGAGAGTGCATCTTCATTAGGGCTTTGACTCCGAACTCCGTTATTCGAATATAATTCAAATATTTAAAAAAATAATGATATTCGAACGAATATTAGGCAGCCCTTAATATTCAAACCTGTTATGGGCATTATTTTGCTTGTAAACGTTGTTTTCAATTCAGATTCCGAGGCTTTTTTACGCCTGGTGAAGTTGTGAATCGGGTTCCTGTAGGTGACGTTAGCGTCCAGGTTAGCGCCTTTTTTGTATAGCAAAACAATGGCCGCGCCAATGCCTACAACAACCACGCCTGACGAGGAGTTCGAAATCTACACTCCTGACAATTTGAAAAGCCACGTGTGGCGCTACTTTGGGTTCCCAAAGAAACAGGGAAAAATCACGAGTAAGGACAAAGTGATATGTAAAATATGTAGGACCAAACTCACATACCACGCGACGACCAGCAACTTGAGAGCCCACCTGTCAACACTACATCCCGGCAAGCTGGAAGATGAGGAGGGGGAGGGATCGGGGGCGAGGCAGGCCAGAATCGACTCCATGCTATCTCCTTCACGAGGCCTCCCCTATGCCCGTCAAAATAGAGCGACAGATTTGCTGACACGGTTCGTTTGCGAAGATATGAGGCCCATTAACGTGATATATGGGAGCGGGTTTCAAGCTAGAGTCAAGACATCATTGCCTGCCTATTGACATTGACTGATACACTGGCCTCTGGTGGACAGAACATATACAACTTAAGTTTGATACCAATATAGGTCTTACTGAAGGCATTTAATGGTCAAAATATTTGAATATATTTGAATATTAATAAACAAACAAACTTCGAATATGATTTTTGGGCAAAATTCAAAGCCCTAATCTTCATCAATCAATGCCTTCACTTACATCAAAATTGGCATCTTTTTTTTGAAGATTATTGTTTGGGCATTTTAGGCCTTTATGTATACAGGACAGCTGAAGACGTGAAAGGGGAGTTAGAGGGGGAATGACACGCAGCAAAGGGCCGCAGGGCGGAGTCGAACCCGCGGCCACTGCCTAGAGGAGTAAACCTCTATAAATGGGCGCCTGCTCTACCAGGTGAGCTACCCAGGCACCCCAAAATTGGCATCTTAAGGGTGCTGCAGCTGTCTGTTTTGGTAGTAGTGGTGTCTGTTCTGGTGGTCACCACTAGCTGAGTTTGAAACAGTTGGATTACCCTCCTTTGGTTGGAAGCAAGTTACTTACATTGGTGAAGGAGTTCAGGTATCACAAGGTTTTGTTCACAAGTAAAGGTAAGAGAAAGCAAAAGACTGACAAGCAGATTAGTGCATCCTTAACACGACCAGACTGTTATGGTAAAGAGCGAGCTGAGCCTGAAGGGTAAGCTCTTGATTTACTAATCAGTCTTTGTTCCAAAGGTCATGCATGAGCTCTGGGCAGTGACTGAATGTATGTGATCAAAGATGCAAGTGACCATCTGGGGTCACCCTTAGTGCCATGGTGAGGAGGTTGGACCTCTGAAAAGAGCTTGGAAAAGAATCACTTCTCCTTGGTGTTAAAAGGAACCCTTTCAGGTAGTTTGGGCAACAGGAGGCTTCCAAGATACATCCCATTGGAGGTATTCTGGGTGTGTCTAAGACCCAGAACATACTAGAGGATATGGCTGGGGATCTTCTTTTCAATCTCTCTACCTCATTTCCTGTCATATCTCTACTATTACTATCTAATAAAGGCACAAAATGCCCCTCAAAATAATTTCATACAACAAGATAGCTAAGGTTGCAAATGTTAGGCTGTTAATAAAACAACATGAACCACTTAGCGAGTGACAACAAACGAAGTTTAAGTAAGCAACTTTGACAAATATGAAAGCCATTTGTCCTAAAGAGTTTAAAATGTATTTTAAAGTAGCAACTTGTTACTCTTTTTACTAAATTTGATTTTGTCCATTATGGATGTTGAAAAGCAAATTACAAGATTGTTACCTCAAAAGGTGCTTTGTGCTCATATTTTTCTCCATGTTTTTTCTATCACAGCTTCTACATTTTCATAAGATTAGGCCATATATGGATATACACTAGAGAGAGATTATAAGGAATACTGACAGAATATATGGTCTGAAAAGACATTCAATGTCATAAAGAAGTGATTTGAGTAAGGGAAAAGCAATAATAAAAAGGGTTAGCAGTTTCTGGATGTTTATTCTAGAAATGGCCGTACATTCCTCATCATCATTCAGTCCAGACAGCATTCATTTATATCAGTGATTAGCATTTGCTTGACATTCAAGTTGGAACGTTTAGCTGTCGTAGAAATGTCCTTTCAGGTATGATAGGGGTTGTTATGTGGTCTTGATTAATGCTTATTTTTCTCTTGATGTGAGGAGCATTTGATTGCCTCTTCCACGCTTACAGTAGACTACTCTGGATTGACGAAGAGGGTTGAGAGGTGGGTTTGAAGCAGAGAAAAATCAAGAGAGGGAGAGAGCGAACATATTTTGTACATTTTTGTATTACATTTGAAAACTGGGAAGATAAGAAGGCAGACAATCTGAAATGTTATTTGTTTCAGAGCTGAATTCACAGAGAATATCTAACACAATACATAAGGTGTTGTATGGCATCAGCCAATAAGAAAAAAATCATAAATACAACAATTATTAATGAATATGATGGGTAGATGCATGGATCTGTGTTTGTATTCTGCAGATATTTTGTTTATTTCAAAGAAAAGCATTCATTGGCCTGTCACTGTTATACGCTTGGATTGGATTTGTTAAGAATGTAAAAAAAACATTTTTGAATCATAATGGAGTTGGCCTGACAAGCAGCAAACTGTTTCCAGTGCTGTTATTTATTAGAAATGATACATCTTGGAAAGTCATGAAACTAAATCCTCCTTACTTCAGTCAAGATGGAAAACAGGCTGGCGCCACTGCCATGTATACAGCTATGACCTTGAAAACAATTAGCCTTTCTTTCCATTATCAAAATTAATGTTAATCACATCGTCATGCCCCAATCTTTATCTTAGAGGGGTAAAACTAATTAGCTGTGGTGTAACACTTAACTGTCAATCACAGAGGCTGAAACAATGTGCTCCTGTCCTCATGTTCCCTAGAGAAGAAGGCTGGTAAAAGGTGCCTCTGGGAGACGCAACCCATGCCACACTCCCCATTCCTTGACTTTGCTATACTGCCAGATTATTGAGGCTTTTAATAGAGATTAGGCTGTAAACCCTAGTGTGTTAATAACATTACAGTGGATAAATCCACTTTTGTTTCACAGGATCATGCAGACTTCATCAAAGTCTACTTTGGCTTGTCTGCAGTTGTATGATAACCCTGTGTGTTTGACATCAAGGTTGTAGATAGTATTCTCCTTGCCATGTTTTAATAAAGGCAAGATGATAAAAGCTATGGAGTGGGCACCACAGTCTTGCTAGGATGTGATAAAATGTGAAGCAGCGCCACCAGCGGGTCAAAGTTTTTAATTGTCCTGTGAATTATCTCACCATCTATTGGATGGATTGGCACAAACATTTGTACAGACATTCGTGGTTCCCAGATGATGGATCCTAATGACTTTGATGATCCCCTTACTTTTCCTCTAGTGCTAGCACGAAGTGCTCATGTTGTTTTAAGTGAAATTTATCAACAGCTGTTGCCATGATACTTGTTACACACATTTATGCCCCCCTCAGGATAAGTTGACTTTTCATCCAGCACCGCCATCAGGTCCAATAAAAAAACTAAATACCAAAACTAATTCCCATTCTCATCAGCCTCAGCTGTACTTTGTGTTTTGTGTCAAATGCAAATGTAAGCATGCTAAGTGTATGTGTGAGGATGGTAAACACTATATCTGCAAAACATGTGCATTAGCATTGTAATTTTGAGCATGTTAGTATGCCAACATTAGCATTCAGCTCATAGCACCGCTGTACCATACTATGGCTGCAGGCTGTCTTTTCTTATAGTGCTATTAACTGTTGATGATATTAGCATAAGGAAAGATTTGGCCTGTCACAAACAATGGCATCAAAGTCTGGCAACTAACTGAAACTAGCACTTCAAGTTTACTCTTCTGCCAAGTTAACTCTCAATGACATGACATTTTAGCAATTATCATGACAGTGTTTATAACTAAGTTGTTGCGTAGAAGAATGATTGATTTTCCATAAGTGAGCCAGCTGTATTGTGAGTTTGGAAGTATCTGCTGTGAGATTGTTTTTATTTCTGGTGTTAGGTCCTTAGCCCTACATACTGAATTTAGTAGCTATCATGCTGTTTTTGTGTGGGTACAAATCTGTGCGTATGACACCTTCAGGTTATTTTGTGGTCACAGATGTTTTATGAAGATGTAGCCAAAGGGTAGATGTGTGTGTTTGAGTTTTGTCCAGTACTTTTTTTTTTACGTTTTTTGTGTGTGTGTTCTGCCCCTCATGTGCTATACTTGTGCCACAGATGTTTCATGAAGACTCTGCTGGGGGGTGGCAGCTTGTAGCTGTGGACGTCAACAAACCACATGGCCGAGCGCCTGCCTGCCTCCAGGTAAACACACCACATAATTAATATGCTGCTGATGCTGCTGGTGTAAAGTGTTTCGCTCTCTCTCTTACACACACACACACACACACACAAACACACACACACACACACACACACACACACACATTCACACTCACACTCACACACACACACACACACACACACACACACACACACACACAATTCAGCTTATGTGAAAGGCGACACCTGAACATACATAACTTTAAACTTACCTGAACTATGTTTACAACACTTTTTATTGCCATTTAAATGTCTCTCTTGTTGTTGAAATGTTTTGTATTAATAGAAAATCAGTGAACCTTATCTATTTAACATTTGCCGCAGACTCACACAGTATAACCTCATTGTTTTCCCATTTGTCTGTCTTCAATGGCTGTGTCAAACGACTAAATGATGGGATTTTAAATGAGGGGAGGCTCATGTTTAATGTGTGAAGCTTCACTAACGATGTTGCTCCAGAATAGATGAGGTTTAAATGATGTCTACATGATGGACGCCACCGTTGCCTTGTGGTCGGTGTGATCCAAATGGTTGGGCTTTAAAGATAAGCTGAAAGCAGCGGGTGTTGCTTGCAGCTGGCCCACTGTTCATAGCAGTATGGTGTAAAAGGCTGGGCCCTTGCTGTGAGATACTGCCAATAGCGTCTACAGCTATAAGAGGAAGGATAGCTGTCAACAAACCCTCATGGTGAAAATACTGTTCCAGAGCTAAGCTTGAAGGAGGCACATACACAAACAGAGCGAGGAAGAGAGCACAAATAAAAATAGAGAAAGGGGGTAGAGAAGAAGGAAAGAAATGAGAAGCGAAAGAATGTGAAATATGCAGTATTCCCCATTAAAGCAGCATGTACCCCAGAGCCTCATCATCAGTTGGAGGAAAGATTTAGATAACCAGAGGGATAAACACAGCTCACTTCTCTCTGAGCCCTCTGCTCCATTACAAGGAACACCCAAAGGCTGCTTCATCTGCCTCATTCACACAAATTGAATAGCTATAACTGTCATTCTCTGCAAACAAGAGTACCACTTCTGACTGTAACATGAAGGGTTAACAGATTGACAGAGAGAGGCATTAGGCCATGACATTAGAACTGTTTCAAAAAACACAGCTTTCGTGTCTTAAGACTGCTGCTTTGACAAAGTGGGGGTCCCAACGCCGAGGGCTCCCGCAAGACAATTGCCTGTCTGGCAAAAAAGTTGAATCTGGCTTTGCAACAATACAACATCACCTAGCTAAGCATTTCATTACCTAACATATACTGTACGTTCCAGAGGACATTAGTGGAATACTTTGTAATGTAAATTACATAATTCTGCTGTTAGTAGCCGAGTAGGAGAAATGATTGCAGCAAGGATAACTTTAAAATCTGCTTTAAAAAAAACACTCACACAGTGTTTTGGTGCCTTTGAACTCATGCATTATGATTCAAACTATACTTCTCACTAGTACCTGTAGCTGTACACCCACACTAAAACCCACTAAACACAGGTGTTTTAAGTCTGAACACCACCTTAAAGATGCAGACATTGTGGGATTGACATTCTGTGAGGAGAACCAAGTTACACAGTGTTTTGGTGGGTTAGAGTGCAGAACAACTTACACCTCCTTAACATGGAGTGTTTCAGGTTTGAAATTGTAATATATGTCTCCTATCAAGGAGAGCCTAAAAAGCACAATTGAAGGAGAGAAATACATAGAGGGATGATGATCTTATCATTCCTTCCTAATATTAATATTAGGGGAGTATATTTTATAGTAGGACCAGTGTTACACAAGACATTATGTTAATGATCTGCCAGTGACAAGGTCACAGAGTGCTTGATTAATAGTGGCAAGGATCAACGAAACAAAACACCGGCACTCACAGATAGACTAAATAGTCTGAAACACGTGTGGTTTTGCCCTATTTGTGAGTGCCGGTGTTTTGTTTCGTTGATTCTATGAACTGAAGAGAGCCGTTCACATACAGGAAACATTTGGTTGAGGTCACTGCTGTAAATATGGTTTAATTAGTTAATAAAACCAAGGGTCCACTTTCTTTTTCCAAGTTGACTTTGACTTGTTCAAGAAAGTAATTCAATAAATACACCAAAACATGCAATTGTTTTATGTTACTCTTTCAGGCAGATATAGTTTGTCTGTAATTGTCAATTACAATAAATTCCGAAGAAAACACATTTTCATGACTGAAAAATGTGCATACAGCACATGATTTGTTACTATGTGCTTATGTTTGTTGTGAATGCTCACTGTAAGCACGAGCACCTCAATGCATGAGCTACAAATAGAAGCAGTGTGTATAACGATATATTTGAGTACTGAGAATGAACGGACAGATGGACAGCAGAGTATCAGATTATGCTGCAAAACCTGTCCATGAATGTTTTTATAACATTTTATAATTGAAAATGATTGAAATCCATTATACACATGTATGTAAGCTCACCACTGGTCTCTGTTCAGGATAAAATCACTAACTTTCAATAGCCACATTTTTTAAGCGTCACTTTAAGTAACTTTTGTTGTGTAAATGTCTGCCTACTTGAGCATTCAAAGTGTCAAATGTGAGGTAAATAATAATCAAATAGTGTAAAAGTTGAATAGTACTGAAAGAGACTTTGACGTGCATCATACAGTTCTTTCAAAAGTCATCCATTGTTTTTAGTTGCTAGTCACATACTGACAGCATTTGACATGTCAAGCCATCAACCATTCTAAAAATGGTTTTCTGATGGTGATAGTGTCAGGAAACTGCAAGATCCAACCCAGCTGTTCAAACCTAACCAAAAGGCCGCTTTACAGAGAGGATATGGCTGCCACTTACCAGGTGTGTGCGACAAACTTTGGTCACACTAATATGACTACAATAAGAGGTAGGTAGGCGAGGTAGAAACAAATTCCTGGTGGTAACATTTTACCACGGTTTTTACAAATGACAAAGCTATTTGATGCATAACTAACTACCATGATGAAAAAAATCAATCACACACCACTGGGACGACAAACAAAGATGGATAATATTGAAAGACAAAGCAAAGTAGACAGCTTGCATGGGTCATTGGAAAAAACTATGAAAGCTAAGTTCAAGAAGTCAATTAGAAAGAAAGAAGAAAGAAGGAAACATATTGACCTGGGAATCTGTATCTTAAAATTGCGGCTGGATTTGCTTGAAAATAAAATACAGATAACCAGCCTTAAACTCTCCTATACAT
The DNA here is from genome assembly GCF_008315115.2 of Sander lucioperca. Taxonomy (NCBI): domain Eukaryota; kingdom Metazoa; phylum Chordata; class Actinopteri; order Perciformes; family Percidae; genus Sander; species Sander lucioperca. Next base: position 15,531,689 of record NC_050180.1, read on the forward strand.
TTGAGTTTGATGTGTCAATTGTTGTGATTGGCCTGCCATACAATGACAAAGAAGACTTGATTAAAAAAATGAGAGAGCTTGAGAGATAGATACGGTTTTGAGGTTTGACTAGTGCTTTTTTGATCATGTCATCTAGTTGCACCCTCTGCAATGGTTAAATGGCATTGTAACCCACAGTAGAATTACCCCACAAGCTGTTTATCTCGAGGCGTTTAACCATAGGAATACTGCAAATGTACATGAGCATTAGTAGATGATGTTGGGGAGTTTAGTGCACACCTGTTTCTCTATGTATAGGACAGAATGGGTTATAATTTTATTTTCCAGCACTTTCTGTTCTTTGATGTTTTATTAGAGAGTGTGGGATGGCATGGTACCATTTTCAATAAATGATGAATATTCCCTGCTCTCTTTCTCTGAAGCCTCGCCAAACACCTTATTTCATTGCTTTTTCACCCATATCAGAAGGGAGCAGTGCTAGCTGAGTAGACAGGTAGAGTGAAGACAGGCAGTGCAGATCCAGCCTGCAGGGCCATCTGCGAGTGCCGGGGAAGTGAAGTGTGGGTTTCTGTTCTGCTCTGCCTGGCTCCAGAGTAATTGGCCGTCAGATGATTAAAATATTTCAGGGCTGGCAGGTGGGCGCTATCTGTGTGTTGTTCTGTTTGTCTGCTGCTACCTCACCCATACCTGTCAGACTTTCTTAAACCACCTGTACATAGCCGGTCAAGCCTCTGTGTTTCTGACTGTTGGCCTGTCGATCTGCCTGTTGACATCTGTCCATTTGTGCATGTGTGTGGGTGTCTTTCTGGTCTGCCTGGGTCCAACGTGTTGCAGCAGTTGGAGATAACACATAATTGATTAACCACCTGCTCTTTTTGGAGACAGAGAGGAAACGGCAGCTTCCCCTCCTGAGGGGATACAAACCAAAATAGCCCTCCAAAATGTGTTCAGAGTGTTCCTCTCCCACTCTGATAGTTGTTTTTCAATGTTTTTTGAAAGTGATAATCCTCAGCATACAGTAGTCTTTATTATGATCTGTCATCCTAAGCCATAATTGTTGTGCTGTTTATGAACTCAACTATTCTTAAACTTGTCAGTGAGTGTGGCCAGTACTATTAGAAATGCATTGCTTTTTTTTTTGGTTTGAGAAGCTTCAGTTTCTGATGCCTAAGCTTTAGACCAACGAAGAAACTCAATACACTTTGAATCAATATTGTGCTCTATTGTTAATAACTGTCAGTAGTTTTCTGTAACTAGAAACTCGCCCCTTGAGTAGCTTCCACAATGTCCTTTATATAGTGTATTTCTTTTTTAAAGAAATACTGTGGTTTGTTCATATAGCTTATTTTGGGTAATATGCTTATACCCTTTGTGGCCAAGAGTTTAATGAGAAGATCGATACCACTCTTATGTCTGTACTGTATGTTAAATATGTAGCTAGAACCAGCAGCCAATTATCTAAGCTTAGTATACACACTTGAAAAAGGGGGAAACAGCTAGCCTAGCTCTGTAAAGAAGTAACAAAAAGGCACTAAAGCTAACTAATTAACACATTGGGCCCTATTTTAACGACCTAAGCGCACAGCGTGAAGCGCTTGGCGCAGGTGCGTTTAGGGCGTGTCCAAATCCACTTTTGCTAGTTTGATGGCGGAAAAAAGGGTCCGTGTGCTGGGCGCATGGTTCAAAAGGGTTGTACTTAGTGTTTCATTAATTCATAGGTGTGTTTTGGGTGTAACCATAGACTGTATAATATTAATGGACAAAGCATCCGGTTCGGCGAAGTGCTGCAAATGCGGAAGTGCCTTAAACCTGCATTCTATCTGAATTCCAGCAGGGGGCAACATGTGCGGTTGCAAAAGGAGGTCAGTTTCTGTAGAAGTCTATGAGAAACTGACCCACTTCTCACTTAATTGATTATCTCAGTAAACATTTTCATAATGAGTTTATGGTATCAATCACTAGTTTTAAGTCTTCTGCAATACAGAGTGATTTAATTTTTTTAATTATGGTCTCGTTGATTTTAAAATCGGCAATAAAGCAGGGGGTGTTTTAGGGCGTGGCTATGATGTGATTGCCAGTGAAAGTGTGTAACGTAACGTAGAGTGTAAGGGCTCCTCCCTCACTCCTCCCTCTCGTCTAAAATCGTCACCGTAACGGCAAACTCAACGACTCATAGCAGATCTCCACAAACCAATGGGTGACGTCACACATGCTCTGTCCATTAAAGAAGCCATATTATGCTCATTTTCAGGTTCATAATTGTATTTTAAGGTTGTACCAGAATAGGTTTACATGGTTTAATTTTCAAAAAACACCATATTTGTGTTGTACTGCAGTGCTCTCTCTCACTGCTGCAGCTCCTCTTTTCACCTGGTCTCTGTTTTAGCTACAGAGTGAGACCTCTTTTCTTCTTCTTCTTCTGTACTATCTTTGATTGCACTGCACATGCCCAGTAGCTCAGATGTAGATCATGTCAGCTAGCTAGCTCCATAGACAGTAAAAGAAAGGCTGTTTCTACAACTTTGGTCAGCTACAAGGCAGGATTAGCTGGGAGACTTCTAAATGAGGGCGCACATGTAAGTAGTTCTTTTGTAGATTATGGTGAACTTGTGTGTGTTGTAGCAGTGCTTTGCTATTGAGAACGAGGTAGCATGCTAGCGTTAGCCATAGCGTTAGCATGCTAACGCTACGAGCTAATGGTTGCGGTTAGCCTGCTCGTTTCGGCTTGTGACGTCACAAGCCGTGCCGATTTTGAACAGCTCACCCAGAGACTGAAGGCAGGACACATTCAGAAACTGTATCTCACTCTAAACAGCATGGGTGGATTTTTTTCAAAGTTTGTATGTGCGTGGAAGCACCAGAGACACAACATAACACCCCAAATCCCAGAAAAAGTGATTTTTTCATAATATGGGCACTTTAATATTATACAGTCTATGGGCGTAACATGCAATAAACCAACCAAAATGTCATCTCCCATTCCCTTTAAAAGCCAGGCGCGTTTGTACATTGGCGCATTGCTATTATGATGGCGGATTTGCACCGTAATATCTTTATTCGTAATCTTTTGCATGTTTGTGTGCTGCTGCGCTACCCTGTGTGTGTAACAAGCATAGTGTGCGCGCGATGTGCATAAGCCTAGGCGCATTTTACTAATTTGCTGTTAAAATAACAATGAAATGCTGCGCTATTGACTTTAGACCAGGTTTTTGTTGGTCAATGGCGCGAACACTTCCCGCTGCCTCAAGATAGTAATGCACCAAGAATTCACCTGAACACACCTCCCTGTAAGACCAGCACGCCCATGGGTGCAAAGATGGGTGCAGGTGCATTTGCTATTTAAATGGTCTTAAACTAGCAAAGACACTTGCGTCGGGCTTTGCGCTGTGCTGCGCCAGGTGCAAGATAGGGCCCATTATGTCATGTTTGTTTCATCCTGTACAAACAATGAAGTGTTAAAACGATATGTTGCTGTTATGGAGGGTTATGGTCTTGTTATCACCAGTGGAGACTTCAGGATGTCACAGTGCCCAGCCAAGAAACACATAAGTCAGGCACATAACCCCTCTAAAAACACAATTTGCCATTTTGAAACTTTACACCCCATTCCTCTGTATCTGTTCACAATTCAGACATTCATTTTTAAGGTTCTTTTTCTAAGTCCCTCAGTTTTCCTCTTGCGGTAGCAGTACAGACCAATGGAGGTTAATGAAGCATCACGTTTTTTTCCCTACAGATCTGGACTACTAATTAGCCTCTAGTGCTCCACCATACCATAAGCATAATTACACTGCAGATTGGAGCTTTGGCTGCTATAACCAAAAATAAAGAGAGACACTATATACAGGTGTACCCCAGTGGATTAAAAAAGTAAAGTCCTTAAAATGCAACATAGACTAAATACCCCTACATAAAAAAATCAAGGGACTAAGGAATTATGTTTTAGAATAATTAAAACAGCTTTAAAATGACCACTAGAGAAGGGTATATAAGCCATGATAAATGCTACCTACTTCTAGTAATCCAGGAGGAAAATGTGATTAATTTAGTTTCGCCTCTTTGGCGATGAGCAGCTGATGCTACTCACTCCTCGTGCACTGAGCCCTCTGTCCACAAAGCTAAAAGCAGAGTAATGGATAGCCCAGCAGCTCACTGGGGGGTACTGAGGTCCAATGAAAGGAACAACTTTTTGACCTCTCCCTCGCAAGCCAGAGGTTATTGATTCTCTGGAACCCTCCTTTTCCCTCCCCTCTCACAGATCTTTGCCTTCTGGATTTTCCCAGTGACACCACTTGCATCATTTCATGCTTACACACACACACACACACACACACACACACACACACACACACACACACACACACACACACACAGCCGCTCGACGTGTCAAGGTTAAGGTCAGTTTGTCTCCGTGTGGAAGGAGAGGGAGGGCGCATAGAAAGGGAAAGAGAGAAAAAAAACAAGAGAGGAGGAGAGTAATCACAGTGAGAAGATTGCTATCGATGGTGAAAGTGAAAAAAGGCATTGGGGCATATCAGGGTAGATATATGTGTACAATGCAAAACAAAATGACCTGCAAGGAATGAGTGAACGAGATGTGACCAGTCCCATGAGATCAACACTCTTAGACAGAACACAACGACTGAATCAGATTGTTTATTTGGTATAGACTGCAATCAGCCAGGTGCACATTAAGTGATTTATGCTGGAATAAAATAAACCAAAACTCAGTAAGGAATAGCCAGACAGGAAATGGACACAGAGGTGGTGAAGCACAGCAGATATTATTAAGAGTTGGAGGGCTCAGACATGCAGACTATCATGTTTTATTAAGACCTGTTTTCCAGCCAGAGACATGAGTCAGGACCATAATAAACCAAAGAGCTCCCACTTCGCCAGATCCCCAACCCAGCAAGACACACCCACTCATTTACGCCCAAAGTTTTAGATTAAAATAACTGTGTAGATATTTAGCCACAAGTTAACTGTGCTGTTCACCAGTTTGACAAAAGACTTCTGAATTAAAATACCTGTTCTACATCTTTTTAATGTGTTCAGTTGTATACTACATACAGTGAAAAAGAAAAGAGCATTGACAGAACTCTGATCATCATCACATGTTTATTCATTGTCAACAAATGCCAGTGAGGAGACTGAAGAGATAAGTCAAGTGAAGCAGTCTGTAATCCCGCTCAGTTTCTTCTTAATCCCAGTAAACAGGAGAAAACTGTAGCAGGAGACGGTGCCAGAACATGGCCCAGTCTGTTGGTGACAATTCCTGTGCGAATACTGTTATATTGTGCCAGCTATGTGCACATGTGCTACACTCGTCTCATGTACCAGCAGAAAGAGCATTTGTCCTCCTTGGCAGTCTGAGTGAACAGACGGAGCACGAGGAGGCAGTCGTCGGTCTGTCGGTCTGCCTCTCTATCTGGGTTGCATGACAGTTGCAGCCACTGGACATGCCCCAGGTATAATGCATATGTATACCCCCCTAATTAGAAATTAATATTCAGATTGATTCAGACGGAATGATGCAAGTGTTTGTGTTGTGAAGCTGCAACTAAATGTGTAGCTCCTCCAAAACTTGACTTTGACATGTCCGTGTGTGTGCATGCTTGTGCCTGTGCACAATGAGCACCTGGTGTTTCATAGACCCAGCCAGAGGCAACACAAATATACAGCATCCATCAAACACGTGTGAAAGGATTTCAGAGACGCACAAGCTAAGAAACATCAGACAGCAGGGGAGAGCCATCTTGTCACACAACTGATGCTGTTGAATTGATTCTGACATCTTAAGGCCATATATGGAGTGCCTGCTTTTCGGCTGCATTGGGCGAACTAGGCCATTTTGCCTTGGGAACAACTTGAAAGCATTTTCTGGTGAAGTGCACCACATCTTAAGCCAATTTTGGAAAAAAAAGGGGAATGTGAGGGAAAGATTAAAAGGTGATTCTGTGGCAGAGCTGGATGGGCAGACTGTATCTCCATTTGACAGAGGTTACAGATGCACACTGCTCTCCAGCTTTTCTTAGCAGTGTGATTCCCTAAAGCTGACAGAGAATATGGGCAAAGTCAGGACCTTGAGAAAATCAACCGTTTCATACGCACAAGCATGCACTTTCTGTTCTTTGTCAGTTTGTCTCTATCTCTCTAGTTCCCTCCCTCACGCACACGTACACACATACACACACAACTCCGTTCAGCCAAAACACCCATGGGGGAGAGCGTCTGGTTGCTGGAAATGTCAAACTGCTTTGTCACGTTCAATCTCAGTCAGGGAGCGAAGCACTGTGTGTAGAGTGGTATGTATGCATGTTCTGCAAAAACACTCAATTCAAAGGCTAGCAGCTCTATCGGTTTGGGCCATCAGCTGAGCTTAGAAGAGTAATAGCATTTTGCGTTTAGTAATAAACTATTAAAATAGTGAAACATAAAACAATGAGCAAAAATGTACCTTATAAAAACTAGGGAAAGGCTTTCTGGGTCTTTAGAAGTAAATTTAAAAGATGCTATGGATTTGGCTAGCCCGTGATGCTCAGGCAGGGAGTTTCACATTTGTGTAAATGACTGTGTGTTCATGACGTGTTGCATTATTTTAAAAAGCAACTTAACACCAGCTGAAAATCTTGTTTTTGCCGACCACCAGTGGTTTAACTTCCCACCTCCCTGCAGTTGTTTTATGGTTTACTTAAGGGTGTGTCAGTACACTGTGACATCACTGTTGGGTAGGGGTGGAACGGTACATGTATTCGTATTGAACCGAAACGGTACGGGTGTCTCGGTTCGGTACATGAATTTACACGGAGAATACACGGTATAAAAATGAATAAAACTTGCGTGCAAATTAATTAATGTAATGTGGAACTACTGTTACATACGCGTTTCTTAGGGACACCTAATCTGTAGCCCCGCCTTAGCTCTGAAGCTCCTGTCGGTACACGATCCGTTCTGCCTGCACGATCCGTTCTGCACATGCGCAAAATGTTCGCGCATGCGCGGTTGTACGAGGATTTACGACTGCACGATCTGTTCCACGCTTCCGGTCGACAGCCAAGCTAACGTTAGTTTAGCTAACAGCTAATTCGGCTAACTGCTAGCTGATTGTAGCGGTCTGCCGTTATCCTCCACAGGCAAGCTAACGTTAGTTTAGCTAACAGCTAATTCGGCCAACTGCTAGCTGAGACAGCATGTAATAACTTTAAAAGACCCTCAAAATAAAACTTGAAAATAAACGTTGACATATATAACAAACACCTAACATATATAACAGCTGTTACGTCAGTTCTACTTTACTTGTGCTCATTTAAAATACAATCACTCAATACTTGTCTTTATTGTTATTACTGTGAAGTCTTAATTTAGCTGTAGCCTGCTTTTCCCATTACGTTTGAGTTAACGTTATTTTAGACTGAATCTAGCTGTCAGCTAGCGGTTAGCCGAATTAGCTGTTAGCTAAACTAACGTTAGCTTCCCGGTGGAGGCTAGCCATAGGCTAGCGTGGAACAGATCGTGCAGGTCGTATGGATACGTAAAACAGTATTATCTTGCGCATGTGCAGAACGGATCGTGCAGGCAGAACGGCTCGTGTACCGACAGCTCCCAAGCTCCGCCTACATGTCAAGTCAGTCCAGTGAGTCCAGACCAGAGCCATGTCTTTCTCTATCACTCTGGTCCACACAAAGCAAACTAGTCCCTTCCATATACAACCAAACACGGATGTACTGTAGCTGTATCCCTTCTTGGCTCGACCACAAATGGCTTCCAGGCCCATTTGCTTTGCTGTTTGCGCCGCTGTTAGCTCTGCTTTTAGCTCCGCCGTTAGCTGTTAGCTCCGCCGTTAGCTGTTAGCTCCGCCGTTAGCTTCGCTGTTTGCCATTTGCTCCGCTGTTAGCTCTGCTTTTAGCTCCGCCGTTAGCTGTTAGCTCCGCCATTAGCTTCGCTGTTTGCTGCTAGCTCCGCTGTTAGCGTGTGAAGCTAACGGCACAATTCGCCAACTGCTCTGTGTAGCCTAACCGAAGCTGCTCTTTTAACACCCCTGCTCTGTGTAAACGAAGCTGCTCTTTTAACACCCCTGCTCTGTGCATTCACATATGAGAGCAGCGCTTGTCTCCCATATCACACTACTAGCTGATTGTCTTATTTTGTTTACAAGTTCCAGATGGAGTCTGGAGATGATGTGGGGTAACCTACTTATTGTTTACTGTTTACTTATCTTACTTTATACCCTTCAGGCTGTTGCAGCTAGCTCAGGGGACAGACTGGATGACACTAGGTGGTACAGCCTGAGACATGCACAATAAAAACAATTGCCTTCTGCATTTTTGTTATGCTTTTCCCTCCATTGTAGCCTACCGAACCGAACCGTGATGTCTGAACCGAGGTATGAACCGAACTGTGACTTCAGTGTACCCTTCCACCCCTACTGTTGGGTGTAGTTACAGGTCCAACAGACCACATACAACCACACCCAGCAGATTGGTGTGAAAAAGTGAAACAGACTAGAAACGTTTAACCAGAGAGAGCAATGAAACACTGCTTTTTCAGCCTGATATTTAATTAGTTTTTAGGGCCATAAAATGTTCCCCTTTCCAGAGTTTTATTAATTACAGTAAAGGGAGGATTAGGGAAGACGTAAGAAGAACCCTAATTTTAATCTTGACCAAAAAGTACTGTAAATCTAATGTTAACCCTAAAACCAAGTCTTAACCCTAAAACAGCCTTTTGAAAAAGTGATGACTTACTAGTTGTGCTCACTTTACAAAGTATGATCCCCTTTTCTCTTTTCTTTCCCTATTTACCCTTTTTTTGTTCCTTAAAACAGCAATACATAATTTAACCACGAGTTTAAAGTTAAACAGATAACTGTATCTTCTATTTTTTTTTTTTTTTTACCTTTATTTTACCAGGGAAAAAATCACATTGAGATTAAAATCTCTTGGCCCTGGCCAAGAAGGCCGCACATAAAAATACACTTTAACATACAAAAAATAACAGACAGACAGGGATGGACAGCAATAAGAAATAAGAAATAAAAACAGAAAATCACATTTTAAAACAGGAAAGCAGGACTTGAATTCAGTATGTGAAATAAAAACCTGCAATTTTAGCTGATTTTGTAACTCATTCCATGAAGTTGGAGCACTGTAACAAAAAGCAGTTTTTCCAAACTCCATTTTAGTTTGTGGAACATCATACATTATGTATCTACTTGATCTTAGATTATGTTCAGATCTACTAGATGTTAAGAGTGTAGTTAAATATGAAGGAGTATGTCCAGTTATTGATTTGTACACAAAGGTCAACCAATGTTTGAGCCGTGTTGAGTGAGGGCCAACCTACCATTTCATATAATACACAGTGATGGGTAGAGTAGTTAGCATGGGTTATAAATCTCAGTGCTGAATGATACACAGAATCCAAAGATTTCAACAGGGACGTTGTGGAGTGTCTGTAAAACACATCTCCATAGTCTAAAATTGGCAAGAAGATAGATTCAACCAACTTTTTCTTGACTTTCTGTGTGAAGCAGGAACTGTTTCTGAAATAAAATCCTGACTTTAATTTTGATTTAGTGATTAACTGCTCAATATGCAATCTAAAAGACATGTCTTTCTCCAATATAAATCCCAGGTATTTGTACGAGGGAACTAGTTCTATTGGCCTGCCCTGTAATGTGTGGAGATGAGGCAGGAAAGGTCCATATTTACGGGTTCTGTTAAAAAACATATATTTAGTTTTCTTATCATTAAGAATTAGCTTTAATACATGTAAATTGAGCTCAATATTTTCAAATGCTTTTTGTAGCTTTAAAATTGTCTCAGCAGGTGATTTTGCAGAACAGTAGATAATGGTATTATTAGCATGCATAACATTTTCACTGAGGTTATTAATATATATTGTAAAAAGCAAGGGCCCCAAAATAGAGCCCTGTGGCACACCAGAGTTAACAGTAAGTTTCTCAGACATGTAGTCATTTAGAAGTACACGTTGACATCTGTTATTTAAATAGCTACTGACCCAACCAATAGCAGCATCAGAGAGGCCAATGCAAGCCAATCGTGATAATAAGATAACATGATTGACTGTATCAAAGGCTTTTGTTAAATCAATAAATAACGCAGCACATGATTTACGATCATCTAAAGCACTAATTATATCATTAAGTACTTTCATAATGGCGGTGGCAGTACTATGATTGTTACTAAAGCCAGATTGAAAGACAGATAGAATATTATTATTAACCAGAAACTGTTTTAATTGCTCACTGACGATAGATTCCAAAATCTTAGCTATCACTGATAATTTAGATATTGGACGGTAATTGTCCAAATTAGAAGGGTCACCACCTTTCAGCATTGGTAGAACCAGAGCAGATTTCCAATCTTCAGGAACAATGTTCTGTTCCAGAGATACATTTAAAATACATGTCAAAGGGTCAGCAATGATTTCTGCTGCAAATTTTAAAAATATACCTTCAATCTCATCAGGCCCTGCAGATTTACGAGTATCCAATTTTTTCAGGGTCATTAAGACCTCATGACTCGTAATAGGCGTAAAATCTTCAAAATCTTTTGAATGTATCTTACTCAATGGGAGAGGACTATAATCTCCCATTGAGTAAGATACATTCAAAAGATTTTCAGAAGATCCATTGAATATAGATCCCAAATATATTATATATAGATCACAAAATGCTTGTTAAAGCAATTTACCATCACTGTTCTATCGGTTATTTGCTTTTCATTTATTGTTAATTGGTTCAGGAAACCACTACATGATTAGTAGTAGGGGACAATGACTTAATGGTTTTCCAAAACTTAGTTGGGTTATTTAAATTTCTTGTTGTTTCATTAAGATAAAATTCAGATTTCGCCTTGCGAACTAGGGCTGTGCATCTTTTTCTCAGGGCTCTAAAAACCACCCTGTCCTTATCTTGGCCAGTTTTTCTAGCTCTGGCCCAGGCTGAATTCCTTTCATGAATAAGTTTAGACAGTTCCTCGGTGAACCAAGGATTATCGCGGCCCTTCACTTTAAATTTCTAAATTGGTGCATGTTTATTTATCATGTTTAAAAATATTGTATGGAAATACTGCCATGCAGAATTCACATCAGATATTAAAATCAATTTATCCCAGTCACATGCAGACACATCATGCAAAAAACCTTGAATATCAAAGTTCTTAAAACTCCTTTTTTAAATAATTCTAGGTTTTACTTTTGGAATCTTACAATTTCGTATAGCTGCTACAGCACAGTGATCACTGATGTCATCTAGAAAAATTCCTATGTGGCTGAATGTATGGGGTTTATTTGTTAAAATGACATCAATAAGAGTGGATTTGCTTGGGTTCTTAAGATTAGGTCTTGTAGGTGTGTCTATGATTTGAGTTAAGTTCACTGAATCACAATATTCTTTAAACTGGTTTGACACTGGTGACAACCAATCCCAGTTTAAATCACCCAGCAGTAAGAGTTCTTTTACTTGTAACTCAGCTAACACTGATGACAGTGAGGTGAGAGTGTCATTAACAGCTGAGGGTTGTCTATAGCAGCCAACAATATTCAGACGACAATCATTTCCATAGTGTAAATCAATGGCTAATAACTCAAACTGTTTTGGGATGGACAATGACTTTAAAACAGTTGCATGAAATTTTGATTTTATATAAATTGCAACACCTCCTCCCTTACTTTTCCGATCAGAACGAAAAACATTATATCCCTCTATTGCAAAATCATTATCTGAAATAGATTTCCTGAGCCAGGTCTCAGACAAGACCAAAATGTCAGTTTTGGTCGTCTTGGCCCAGATTTTTACTTGGTCTAACTTAGGCATTAAACTACGAACATTTAAATGCAGGACACCAAGGCCAGACCTAACTGAAAATTCCAGCGGGGTTGAAAGACAATTTCCCACCGGACCAGGATTTGGATTTATATTACCTGCCATCAAAAGCATCAACATTATCAGACATCGCTGCTTTAAGTTTTTTAGTGGGAGATTGTAATTGAGTTGTCCATTTTTAAAGTCCAGACGTGATTTTTTCGTAGGGCATAATGCATTCTGTAGAGTGAGAAGGCAAACGACAGTCAGATTTGCCCTTGGTTCCATTTCAACTGCAATTGGAATCACTTGAAATGATGGATCCGTGCGTGTGTGTTTTGATGGACGATGCAGGGGAAAACGTTCAAAGTTACACGCATTTTTACCTTCAGCACAGTCTGGCCTGACACTTGGATCGAACATGCAGAAAGCTGCCCATATTAGCAGCGCCGCTCTCATATTGTCAGCAATGTGGGGAAACACACAAACAACCAGCAATCGAGCTCAAGGATTTCGGTTCGAAGGCAGCACCTCCGTGGATTAATATTGGGGGTAGGGGCCAGAGACAAGGAGCACCCGCCGCTGATTAAAGGCGAGAAAGCACCACCGACCTCAATGTTGATCCCCTCCACAAGCCAACGTCCAGCAAACTCCTCCAATCCGCCCAACAAGCAAAGCCAAGACAGGCCTCCAGGAGAGAGGAGCGATGAGCCACCGATGACAACGAAGCATGCGACCCCCAAAGTTTGGCAAATGCAGGAAACGCAGCAGGTAGGCTCCACTTCAAACAATGCGCAGGCTACGCTGCTAACAGTCCATTTTTGTAATGAGTTCCATCAAAGGAAAAGGAAAAAAGCGCGAGTCAATCCTTTGCTCTTGAGTGATTTAGTTAAAAACACATACATTTAACATGTCCGACAAGACAAAACATAGAGTCAAACACAGGACGCACACAGTGCTGCCATCTTGAACGTTACATAACAACACAACAATTCCATCATCATCACTTGTTTTCAAAGCACCACTTGCAGATCAGGCATTCTAGAGTTTAAAAAGTTTGTATTGTAAGTGTAATTGTGTGTAGGAGGGTGGATGGCAATGGTCCCGTTTTCTGTGGTGAATTTGATCTTTCCAGCAATGCTGCAAACACTCTTCATCTCTCTTCAAGTCTTCCTCTCATTTTTCACTTTTTCAATCCTTCCTATTACCAGTCTCACATGCAGGTCTTTTTTTAGGGTGAGGTATTCTACCCACTCACAAGCTGCTCAGTATGCCGCATACATGCAGTACAAGGCTGTGATCACATCTGTCATATTGTCTCCAAAGGAACGCACAGTTACAGTGTTTGTCTAAATGAGGAGTGCATGTTTTGTCCAACTTTTTGGGGGTTAGTTTTCCTCACATTCTTTTAAGGCATGATTGTTTTTATTATGTGATGTTGTTGTAGGCGTTCAATGCCACTGCTATTCCCACAGGAAATAAGATACATTTATTGCCCCTTCCCTTTCTTGTTTCCGGCTGTCTGAATACACACTGATTCTGCTGTCTGGCTGGATGTTTCTCCCAGCAACCAATGAAAGGCTCCTGATTACTTTGAATTTCCTGCAGTTTAGCTGCTGGCCCTCTTTGCCTGTTTCCACCTCTTAATATACAGTGTAGTCTATAGTTGGCACATCCAAAAAGAAAGAACCCACGCCTGTGCTACGTATCACATGATATTCTTTCTGTCTTTGAACATCTGACCATCATCTGTCTCACTCTCTATATACAGTATATATATATATATATATATATATATATATATATATACACTGCCGGTCAAATGTTTGGGGTCACTTATACATTTCCATTCCACTCCATTCCAGACAGAATACCAGCTGAGATCAGTTGCAGTGTTGTTTTAATCAGGGCAGCAGTTTTCAGATTACATTATGTGCTTACATAATTGCAAAAGGGTTCTCACTGTTGTAGACAGAAGTGGCTGAAGAAACGCTTGAAATCCATGCTTTTTGGTCTAAACGTCATACCCAAATTAAAAGTGGTACAGCTCCCATATACTTTGACACTCAGGGGTGTCTGATATCATTGGAAAGGTAACACTCTCAAGTTTTTGTTACAAGTGTCAGAGTGATTCTAGGCCTTACTGACACAGAGTTACAGAGGCTAGAATGGAGGTTTTTTATTTCCGTCCAAGTCATACATCTGTAGAAAAAATCGAAGCCAAAAGACTCAAAAATGGATTTTATATGATTTTTTTTCAATAGATATGTCTGTGCATTTTTTTATTTCCATTTGAAAAGTGCAAAGAAAAAAGCCAAAAAACTACAAAATACAACACTTCTCAAATACACAAACACACCCACATCAATTACCTTTCCAATGATATCAGGCACACCCCAGAGTGTCAAAGTATATGGGAGCTGTACCACTTTTAATTTGGGTATGACGTTTAGACCAAAAAGCATGGATTTCAAGCTTTCTTCAGCCACTTCTGTCTACAACAGTGAGAACCCTTTTGCAATTATGTAAGCACATAATGTAATTTGAAAACTGCTGCCCTGATTAAAAAAACAATGCAACTGATCTCAGCTGGTATTCTGTCTGGAATGGAGTGGAATGGAAATGTATAAGTGACCCCAAACTTTTGACCGGTAGTGTGTGTGTTTATATGTGTGTGTATATATATATATATATATATATATATATATATATATATATATATATATATATATATGAGAACACATTTACACTGAGGGAAAAGCAGATCTGAGTTAAGAAATATCATCACTGCTGCTATCTCTTTTTTAGAGTAATTAGTCTAGCTCAGTGGTGCATTAATAACTATTTTTCTGTCTGTCCGTCTTGTGCCTGACTTAATATAACCTCATCAGACTGAAAACAATTTACCTCAGACAATGCTGTACTTAATTATCATGGTATTCCTGACTGATATCCAAACCAGAAATTGATCAAGTTCACTGTGACACAAATGAATATGGCCGATGATTTTCTATGCACTTCTTCTTTCCTCTTTGCCTGTTGTGTGCAATTTACATTGATTGCAATTGAACACTGCTCTGTTTCCACAGCAACTGATGCGGTCCTCTGTGTTCCACATGTTCATCTTGAGCATGGTCGCTGTGGACGTCATCGTTGCTGCTAGCAACTATTATAAAGGCGAGAACTACCGCAGGCACTATGATGAGTTCTACCTGGCAGAGGTGAGGTGTTTTTTTTGTTTTTTTCATGTCCTGCTTTTTCTTACAACTCCCAAGTGTCCACCTCAAGCCGTTGGTTTCAACATTAACACAAGCCCTTTGACCAAGGCTTTTATTAAAAGCTTTGTTTTTATTTGTTTTATCAGATAAAAACAGTATGAGATCATCTTTTGTTAAATGCCTGTTAAATGGCACAGATGCTGGTTTTGCTCTACAGTAGAGGTCCTTGTTTTGAATCCCCTCCAATGTCATGGGCTGTTATTAAACAAGATTTAATCCTGCATAATCGGAGTGCCTCATCACATTACTCCACTTACATGATGCATGATGCAACTTTAGGATATCAGGCAGTTTATAATCCATACATCCGTATATTTATTGTTCAATAATGGGCAAAATACATTTCATTTGTACTGTATTAACCAATTGATCAACTTTAGTATATGCATATTTTAATTGTATTTTTGCTCTTTTTTATTTGACTCATTTTTGTTTTGAAGTACACACACATGCACACGACACTTTGCTGTATGTGTCATGCAGGTTGGTTTGATGTCATCAGTATGCAGGTGGTAAAGCTCCATAGAAGACGGTGAGGAGTGTGCCCACCTCCCCCTTCCCCTTCATACCTCTCTCTCTCTCACACAGCTGAATGGAGGAGATAAGAAAAAGGGGGAAAAAAACAGACACAATATTACCTTCTCTCACTCCCTCTATCTACTGTATATCGTACAGCCATCGATCTGCAGATTTGTTCCAATCTGTGTGAAGGCTGTGAAGGGAAAATAGGAAAATGGAGGCACTGGGTTTAGAGTTAAATGGAGAAATGCACATTTTATTGGTGAGGTGCCAATTTTATTCTCTGATACTTACCGTATTTCCCCCTGCTGAAGATAGTGGTGGTCGAAGAATTTAGATCCTTCACTGAAAGGAGTCATCCAAGGTTTTAGTATTGCACATACAGTAAAGTTGGTGGCTTAGTAAAAGACAGATTTAAAACAGAAAGGTCAAAATCGGTCAACAAAGAGCAACATATCTGGATGTTTAGTCCCTACTATGGCTCAAGCTCCAAAAAAACAAGACCCTACATTTTCCATGATGCATCTTATGTTAGAACCTCAAGTCTTTCAAACTCCATTCATTAACATACATATTTTAGTGTTGTAGCTTTTGGGGTCTGAACTACTTACTATTAGGTAGTTTAATCTGTACATATGTAAATATATATAAATTGAACGAATGTTTTGTATGTTAAATCATTATCTGCAAAGTAACAAGTAACTATAGCTGTCAAATAAATATATTACCCTGAAAAGTACAATGTTTCCCCATGTAATTTAGTGCAACAGAAGAATAAAGAAATATTTCAGTAAAGTTACCAAATATTGTTCTTACTGGTAAATACAGTGCTTGAGTAAATGTACATGTGTATATTGTCCATCTGTCTATAATAAAAAAGAAACCGGGAAAGGATTGGTGGAGAAACAGCCACCATGCTATGTCTGTCTTGCTCTCCTCAGCGAGCAGCTGAATCAAAAAGCTGGCACCATTAGTGGACCATGACTTGTAGCACTGAATATATCTGTTTAATACACAGCTTTTAACTCTCATCTCTGACATTAAAAACATAATCTTAATCAAGCATATTTCATGGCACAGAAATATTCTTTACATTAAAGGAATACTATAGCCTACCACATTAACTATTGTAGAATAGCTTTTTGTTGACTGAAATTTGTTGTGGCAGGGAGTAAATGCAGACCCTGATTGCTATTCTCTCCATTTCATAACAGGTTGCCTTTACTGTGTTATTTGACCTGGAAGCTCTTCTGAAAATCTGGTGTCTGGGCTTTACCGGCTACATCAGCTCCTCCCTGCACAAGTTTGAATCTCTCTTGGTGGTCGGCACCACGCTGCACATCTACCCTGACCTCTACCACTCTCAGTTCACCTACTTTCAGGTATGGACACACACACACACACACACACACACACACACACACACACACACACACACACACACACACATTTTTACAATATGTACTTCCACAAATGCATGCCTGTATAAACATACATAAATCCGTTGATATCCTAAATAGGAAACTAAATCATCCACACTTCAGATACAATTGCAGTGAAGAACAGAAGCTGTGAATCATTTAGTGACATTTCTTTCCTGTGACCATGCATTAACGAGTATGAATCAATCATAACAGTCTCCTCTGTTAAAACCTCTCCTCTATTCATTCGTTAAAATGTACTGTCACCACAAATGTCTAACAGAGATTCAGTAAAGTGATTTCTGAGTTAAACTGTAGCATTTTTCAGTCATGACACATTTTTCGAGGACATTTGCTGTATAAAGTATAAATTATTTGATGATATTTAGCAAAAAGCTGAGTCTGAGTCCTCAATTCCTGAATGTGAGGCAGAGAGCTGGGGAAGTCTCGATCATTCTGTTGCTGAAAGCAATAATGTGTGATGCATTTGGCCTCAATAGAGATGTATCTAGTAGTGGTGGTCTGCAGTTTTTTTTCTATAAATTCTGTTTGCCTCTACGTTTGCATGTGTTTGATCTAACATCCTCCAAAGTGTGGACAGTTGCCCAGTTTATGACTACCCAGTTTTTCCAGTTCTCAAGGCAGAGCTATGAATTAACTGGGTATATTATGAACCAATGGTGCCTCGTACCGTAGCATTATCATCCACCTAGAGCCTTTAAGTATTGCACTCTGTCCAGCATTTAACCCTGTCACCTTGCTGTAGGGCACGTGATGTAGCCGATGAAAAGCTCTGGGAAGGATCTGATGAGAAAGGGCTTGTGGATATGTCTTTAATGAGCCTTGACCATACAAGCTGCCCCGATCCTGTCTGACTCTCTCAACAGCTGCCACCCAAACATGTGCAATGCTTACACTCAAGCAATCACATGCAAACATGTATACTGCAGCTGTATTCCGTTGAAAGTAATTGTTGACTGACTGTTCTTAGATAAAAAAAAAAAATCATATTCTAGATATTACAATATAAACAATAGTGTTTTTTGTTTCACAGTCAACACTGTTTTTTTTTTCAGTAAAAGATACAAATTGACTTGCAATGACTTGACACTTGCTTTAGCTTGGTGATTCATTTCAGTAATACTGTTTTTTTTGTTTTTTGTTACACTACCTTATTTTTGCATGGTAATACAAATGTGAAGGTAAATTGAAAAATGTGCTGGCAAGATGTTCTATTATCCTAATAATTAGTTACTGAATAGCATCGCGTTCATGATTTATGGAGGGCTTTGAGGAAAAAGAATCGGATGGGAATTTTTCATTTTTTTGTGAAAAGTCACAAAAAAATGAAAAATTCCCTTCCAATTCTTTAAAGAATAATGTTAAAGAATAAAAAAAAATCTGTTTTTACAAATTCAAAGCTCAGAGCATACTGTAGCTAAATAACATGCACATATAATACAAGTTTGTAAAGTGTAATGTCACTAGATTTTTCATTTGCAGCAATAACTTGCACACATACATTTGCACACATTCATATTAGTTTTCTGATTTTGGCTAATGAGCAATTTTTAAAGAGCAACTGGGAGTTACGCGCTTCACTTACTCATGAGAAAGAATTTATCATTTACTCTCGCTGCTGATATTTTCCCAAGTAGGTCCCAGTTCAAACAGGTGACATTTAGTCACAAGTGATTAACCTTAAGGCTCTGTGAGGTAATCAGAAGTGTGCTGGCTATAGGAGAAGGGACTAGGCTACACAAGCAATGCTTGTTTCGGATTTGTATTTAATTTTATTCAACCAACAGGTGTTTCACTGATAAAGGTTAGCCTTACCAGTTGTCTTTCAGTCTGGACTAAATGTCACATGCTTTAGAGTCCATACGTACAGACATACACACAGGCAGTACACTTGGCAGAATGGTTTTTAATCAGCTACTGGAACCCCCCCTCAACACTTCCTTTCTGTGTGTTCAGAATTTCAACGACTTCAACTGCAGCACGATTTAACAGTTCAGTCAATGCATTTTTCAGAAAGGCAGGGCATTGTATAATATTTGGACATTTCTGGTATGGATGCACTGATCCGATTCTGGTTATTATTGGTATTTGGCCAACATGGATTTAAAATTCTGGAAGGGATATCTGTGACAGCGACAATGTGACATATTGTGCTGTTCAATTTTATGTTAAGCATTGCTTTGTCTTGCAAGAGGTTAGAGCCAGAAGCACACACAGGCAACACAGCTGCAGAAGAAACACAATACTCGTTGTGAAAAAAACAAAAACAATTAATTGATTCAGCCATGCAACGACATTCTGTTATTTATCGTGTTTCCTTCTCCAGATCTGGCCTTGAGCCTGAACTGTGGTTGTGATAACCTCTTGTAAAAGTAATTTACACTCATCACATCAAAGAACTTCATTCAAGATTGTTTATTGCTCGTCTGATGTCTGCATGAGAAACAGTCACATTTATTTCTCGGATTGCAGACATGCTAATACAAAGAAATCAAAAGTAAAAGATCATATACTGTAGTCTATATCCTTCGCGTTCCACTTGCGGGATTGCTCTGATGCTGCAGGAAATTCTGCCGGATGCATCTATTTTCCATTTCCTTCCGCTTTCATTGTGTTGGAATTTTAAATTCGGTGGATTTATGAGGACTATTTTTGACTGCTCCTCAGATCTCTGCATGGTAAACTGAGACAGCTCGCTAGACTATCTGTCCAATCTGAGTTTTCTCTCGCACGACTATTTTGCAGTGGCTCTATGCGGAGTTTAGCACCGCCCATGATGATTTTGATTGGTTTAAAGAAATGCCATTAAACCAGAGCACATTTTCCTCCCATTCCCGAATGCTATGTGGACCCTCCTTCAGCGCGCTTTTGAGGAGGGTCTGGCAAAGGGAGACTAAAGAACATATAATAGTGTATTTTACATTGGAAAAGAATAATCCCTTTGTTATATGTATCAATATAATAGACTTGGGTAAAGCAGCATAATTATAAAATTAAAACAAAAAGCATCAATATTAAATCAGTACTTTACTTAGCAAAATGTCAGGACTAATGGTATTGATGGCCATGGTGGAACATAATCAGAGCCTTGCTTATTTAATGGTGCTGCATGCAAATGAATAGTTATATCACATTTTTATTTTACTTAGTATAACTACTGGTAGTTATTTTGAGTCTACAGTATAGTTAATGTCATTGTCATCCTGGGATGTCATTTCAGATTCCCAAGCTGTGTTGGTCTCAGGCTTTGCACAAAAAGAAAGATAGGCAAATAACTTGTTTTGCTGTTTTAGCCTTATATCCTCTTTGACCCAACCCTCTTGTGGTAAGCTCTTAGCCCCAGAGTGTGCGTCTGTTGTAAAATGGATGGTGGTCATCATGGTCTGTCAGGACTAAAATATATAGTTTAGTCTCATCCCATCTGTCATCATGCTGTGAGTGTTATTACTGTATTTGTTTACTGTAGGTTCCCTTTTTCCCAGTATCCCCTGTTTGTCTTCTTTTTTTTTTTTTTGCTGTATATCCCGAGTAATGAAAGATAGCCATGTAGAGCGAGATTCTAAAGAAAAATCTTTGGCTAGGGGCATCAGCCCTGAGCTCAATCAATAGCCACTCTCTGTTCAAAGCCGGACCAGTATGCATTACCTTTTGGGGGTTGTTGTCACCACAAGCAATTTAGGGACTGAGCCTGTTGACAGAGCATAGTATCACTGCACCTCTACTACTGTCAAGATCATTGCGCTGTTTTTAAAAAATCAATATCCAATTAATGTTGCCAATGGGTCTTCTTTTATAACTCTGATATTTTTTATAAACTATCTTTAAAATACCACCTCTCTGTTCCTTTGGTGTACTGTAACTGATGCAACAAAATTAACAATGTTTACACAAATAGCAACCTAACAGTAGAAATTTATGTCTTTCTTCCCCTCAGGTGCTACGTGTGGTGCGTTTGATTAAGATTTCCCCAGCTCTGGAGGACTTTGTGTATAAGATATTTGGTCCAGGTAAAAAATTAGGCAGCCTGGTGGTGTTCACAGCCAGCCTCCTCATCGTCATGTCGGCCATCAGCCTGCAGATGTTCTGCTTTGTGGAGGAGCTGGACCGTTTCACCACATTCCCCAGGGTAAGAAACTTAACTCGCACTTAACCTGTCACCAAGAGGGCAATCTGCATAAAAAGTCTATTATGAAAAAGAGTCATCTATTTTAGAAAGCTTCTATGGGTGTGATCATACCTTCAGCGTATTTCTTAGATGCATTTTTGTATGTGTCCTTTTAGGTAAACTGTGTATAAATGAGTCATGACTGACTGACCTGTCATCAGGAGTCTAAAATTCAGTTTGATTCAGGGTAACTTTTGCTAAGCATGATGGACTTAACTCCTTACTGTAATTAGCTTCTCTATGTTCATAGCAGGTAAGAATACATAAATAAATAGTCAAGTATAACCACCACTGCAGGCTGTAATTTTCTCTCATTTTATTGTGCAAGGCTTCCTGTGAGTAACTGCTGGTTATTAGATGTCAATATATCTTCCCTTATATGCACAAATCCTGCGTTTTTTTAATTCTTATTTCATTTAGCCAGCATTTTCAGGCAATATCAGCAGTTGTTTAGTAAGAGCCACCTGATTTTGGATACTATTGGTTTCAACTGCACAAATAAACCAGACCAAACCAGTAAACTCTCTAAAGACTTAGCTCACTTCAGCTGCTCAAAACACACTTTGTCTGAATGTGCCCTAATGTTCAATGAATGTGCTCTCAGGGAAACATGAGATAGTTAAAATAAGGAGATACCGGTAGTATATGAAATACACTGCATAAACATTCAGGAATTCATACGAGAAATTCAAGAGGGACACCTCAGACAAGCAATGGGGAGGCCTGATGATGGGTTGCATGATGGGTCAACAGATGTGGTACCTCCTTTGATTTCTAAGTGCTCATGAGCTTCTTTTTCTCTCTTTAGCCACATGTTTCCATCCTCATTTTTTTTCTCCCAACATTTCACTGATCCCGGGCACAGCGGGACATGGGGGGTTGCTCGTAAACAGATGCCACTTGTATGCTGTTACCCTTCTCGCTCTTATTTTCTCTCTTCATTTCCGTATTGCTTGTGCCTCACACAACCACATATGTGCACACAGACACACGCACGCGTCATAGTTAATGATGTTTGGCTGTCTCCCCCACGGGCAGACCTGTTGCTGGGTTAATCTTTATCTGCAGTGACTGGGATGTGGGAGCAGGTGGGAGGGGCTGGGAGGGGGGTGGGGGAGACTGTGGGGGGGGTGCTGTCTGGAGGTGAGATGCTAAGGAGGAGGCGCAGGCGTGCCATTTGACTCCAGGGGCCACAGTGTTGCAGCTGGCTGTTCCCTACACTTTTATCTGACCTCTACCAAGTAGATGAGAGGACAGCAGGACAGAGTAAAAAAATAGATGGCTGTCCCCTCACTTCCTCTCTTCTTTCTCTGCCTTAAATTTCAAAATCTCCCAATCGTTAGCTAGAGAAGTATGGTCAGATGGGGGCATGTGCATCAGCTGTGTGATATTTGCTCTCCTGTGAAAAAGCATGTTTCAAATGTCAGTTTACTCTGTGTAATTTCCTCCCTGTCTCTGTCTTTCTCTTCATCTCTTCAGCGCTTCTGCTTGTATACTCAGATGCACTCTCTCGCCTTTTGCCTCTCTCACTTTCTCTTATCCTGTGCTTTCCTCCCCATAGGCATTCATGTCCATGTTCCAGATCCTAACCCAGGAGGGCTGGGTAGATGTCATGGACCAGACTCTGGTGGCTGTAGGTCATATGTGGGCTCCGGTAGTAGCCATTTACTTCATCCTCTACCATCTGTTTGCTACTCTGGTGAGGAACCCACTGTGCTGTTTCAAATGTAGAAGTCAAATATGTTGAAGAGACTGTTGAATTTCAGTTTATAGTCTTTTGGGTATGTTACGTTTTAGTTCATTGTATATTTGCTGCAGTATTCAATTCAAACTCATTTTCTATTATTCAGTCAGTAAAAGCAGGTTGGTAAAAATAAGTGACAAAAGGATACCTGAATTGTTTTCTTAATGTAATTAATTAGTGCCCCCATCCCTTCAGTGCTCTCTCAAGTGTTACATCTAATCACAGTTAATCAGACTTGCAGGCGTAAGAAGTGCTGACATTTCAGTGTTTGGCCTTCTGATATGGGGAGCATTCAGACAGCACAGAGTCTCAGGATGACTCACACTTTACCCCAGACAGACAGGATGTCTTCCGGAACAAAACAAGCAACAAATGCAATTACTAAGCAGACTTTAAAAAAAAAAAAAATCTTATTTTTATGGTAATGAGGATAATGACATTAACATATGGTAATGTGTTCACACAAAGCATTATGTCTTATGCACTCTTGCACCTCTTGTTGCATTTTAGATTCTGCTCAGTCTTTTTGTGGCTGTAATCTTGGACAATCTGGAGTTGGATGAAGACTTGAAAAAGCTCAAACAGGTAAGAAGCTTATTATGCTAACCCTAACCCCTAACCCTAACCCTAATTATGTCCAGAGACTAAACAAGTTCATGCTCAGATCTTTAAAAGCAATCATTATCTAGGAATATGAAGAGTTAAAAAAGTTAACACTAGTATGTATTCCAGTACAAAACCTTTCTTTTAGTAGACATATTGACCAGTAAGAATAACAATAGCGAAAGTCCACATGCAACACATTTAAAAATTATAATTTATCTCCCTGTGATCTGAAGTGCTAATTAATTTATCTGCTGCTTGCTGTTTCTACTTGTTGTTTGCTGCTACATTTTATTTAAAAGCTGAGCACTTTGGGTTGCTACCCTGGGAAGAGTGACAGGATTGTCATATGTGCCCACATGTGGGCAGGGCTCTGAGTAATTTTTCATTTTCACCTTTTGGGGTTTTTTTTGGGTCGAGTAAGTGGGCAATTAACTTTAATAAAGCAAAACCCTGTTGTGTGAAAAAGCTGGCACTTACTCACACACACAAGGCCTTGGTGCTTGCCATTGCTCAACAGGCAAACCAGTTTATGTCATCAAATGCAAATGAAGTGCAGTTGCAGTTGAACTTCTATTGGGAAATTGGCTTTTTGAATTGCCACAGAGAGAGAAATGCCTAATGAAAGCCCCTGGTCAGTTCCTGTTTGTAGCCATACAATACTTTTACATAAATTAATTCATCTATAAGCTCACTGACATAAAGGTTTGCACACACACACACGCACGCACGCATGCACGCAAGCACACACACACACACACACACACACACACACACACACACACACACACACACACACACAGTTCACATAAACGCTGTGCACTCATAGCCGGCTGGCAGGTCTCAGCTTGCCTGGGTAGGTTATTTCCCACCCACAGCTGAGTGATTAGGCGCAGTGACTGTAAAATTGCCTATTTTACAGGTGCTTCAATCACGGATATGGAGGCTGACTATAAATAGACCATAGATTGTGATCACCCTCCCACAAGAGAAAGCTTCTGCAAACATTTGGCAAAAGCGCAATGACATGGCCAACCTTTCTTAAAGAAATACACACGTGGGCTGTGAGGGATGAGAAACCAATTACAGTGTATGTGATGAATCATTTTTGCCTGCTGTTTGATGAATAGCTTCATTGAGTTGGTTATGTTTGTGGTTTGTCCATAATGTGACCATGGCAAGCTCTTTAAAAAATACACAAAATAACCATGTAGTGTACAGAAAATAGTATCACCTAATGTATTTTTATTTTAATCTCAAAAACTGTTTTGTTTCATTAAGCGTTATGGGTATGGGAATCAATATCAATTAATATTTAGATTGAGAGTTTGACAGACAAAAGCTATATGTGTATTCTCTGCCGAGACAAGACAAATTGAAGCCGAATAAACGATTCAAAGAGCGAGTTCATGCAAATCATAGAATTTAGTCTTGGTATTATTTCAAGTGAAATAAGGGATAATGTTTGTGTGCATTTGGTGGAAAGCGGGGGATGCTATACACATGTTGACAATACAGGTAATAATGTACACAGTGAGCTCATCACAGTCGCATTCACTGTCATGCTGAACGTTGTTGTAGCTACTGTGGGGAAAATGTTTGTGTTTTAGTGGGTAACAGTTTATCTTGCCCTCCATGTCATGGCCTATGTGTATCAGAAATACCAATTGAACATGTCAGCTCCCCTTACACGCCATTGTGTTTTGTTTCCCATGAAAGACTTCAAGCATAGAAGATGTGTGTGGTTGCAGGTGCGCCAGCAGTGTCTTTATGTGTGTGTTTGGTGTGTACATGTCACATTAAAATGAAAATGTGCAGCCAAGCTTTGAGCGATAAGGCCCACCTGCATAGCACTGCACTATTATGCATGATGATAGTGAACCATTCTTCAAATTATTTTCTATATATGTTGATAAGTCACTGCCAATGTCATGTTCTATGTGATAGCCATCATACTCTTGTTATACAGATCCTTCTGACTTTAGCATAAAGTAATCACCTTCAGCATGTAATGAATTTATTTATTTATTTAGTGTATTGAAGTAAGACATCTTGTAAATCTCCATATACAGCTTTTCACAGCTCTCCTGATCTTTGACTCCAGGGTGTGCTGAGTGGCTAGCTTCCTCTCTTAATCTATTCCTTGCTTTTATTAACAATGCTGTTCACTCAGCCAAAAGTTTGACTGACTTCTTGGGAATTCATTTTACTTTTAAGCATAATAGGTCCACAGCATCCTGTTGAAAACCGTCCTGTGAGTATGTTTCCAAAGCGTCGGTGAATATAGAAAGGGAAATACCTGTGAGTAACGATGTATAAAAAAAGTACACACCTTAGAGGCCAAACAATCAGTTTGGCTGCTGCTACGTACAGAATCACCTTATGATTTAGAGCTGAAAATAGAACTAATGTTGTTAACTCTGTAAAAGTACAGCAACTGTAACAGTCTGCAACAACGCCACTGTGCTGCTCATGAGCTTTAGATGTGCACTGAAGCTAGCGGAAAGCACAGCGCGTGTTTGGTCTGAAAGGACTATGAGAATATTTAAACTTTTATGCATGTCTAAAAACCGCATGGCAGGCACGCTGTACCATAGGAAAACAAGTGTTTTGCTGGTTGTTTTCTCGCTGTGATTGGTCCCTATAAAGCTGTACTTAGGCCAGGAAATGAAAGGCTAAAGCTTTTACCTTTTCAGCTTTAAAAGTTTGTAATGTTAAAGGGCAATATTTCTCAAACTCCAACCCAACCACAAATATTCTGGTCTATTATTGCCAGCATCTGTGCTCAGTGCTGCGTTAAAGAAGCAGATTAGCACGGATGGAGTTACCAGGCAACACGTTTTGGTCGTCATCATGCTGTCACCAGGGCTGGTCACTACATGCGTATAAGCTACTTCTCCTTGACTGTTGCCATAGCCAGTCGCCATAGCCAGGTGTGTGTGTGTGTGTGTGTGTGTGTGTGTGTGTGTGTGTGTGTGTGTGTGTGTGTGTGTGTGTGTGTGTGTGTGTGTGTGTGTGTGTGTGTGTGTATGCGCGTGCGTGCGTGCGTGCATGTGTGTGAGAAACAGCAGCACTACTGTGTCTGCCCATGACTGCTGATTTGATAATGACATCATCAATAAGGCATGTAGCTAAAAAAATCTGTCATCATTTGTATGCTGATTGCAGCCCCGCCTTTTAGGGGAATGACTTGCATCTGTCAATCTCGACAGACCATTTGTCTTGATTTGGTTTTTCATCTACAGAATCAGCGCATGAAACATCAGGAAAAGCACAGAGCATTGTGGGTAGTCGCACTGTGATCAAGCAGATCAGCGTTAGCTCGCTGTGCTGTAATATCTGGTTGCTTTAATGCTGTGTGATGTGAGCTGTTGGCAAGTGAAACAGTTTTGAATCCATGCATTTTAATCACAGCCTGAGAACAGGAATTAAAGTTATTTGCTTTCAACGCACACACAAACCCATACACACACAGGTGCATGTGCTTACACACGTGCGTGTACATACACAGTGGTCATTAATAATTAGTGAAGGGGGAGTAAGCAGCGCTGCAGCTAATGAACAACCGGTTTATTCTACCATACTGATGAGCCAGGAGCACAGGAAAAGTAGTGACACACACACACACACACACACACACACACACACACACACACACACACAGATAGATAGATAGATATATGCATGTGTGCACCATTACATGCTCCACTCATCAATGCTGATTAGGATAATGCATTTATTGCGTGAAATTAGGTTTGCTAGACATTTTTAATGAAATGAAGCCAGGGACAGGAGAAAGGTAGACAACAGAGGATAGCAGAAGGGAAGGGAGGAAGTAGACACCCACCCTTCACACACACAGACACACACCACACACATCAGCCTCCCAGGTGTCTTTCTGTTCAAGGCTTATGTGAAACTTGAGAAAGTGCTGAACTGCTCATGAAATGTCATTTTAAAACATTTATACCATGCACCACAAACTGGTTGATTGTTGTTTTTCACTTTGGTGTTCCTGCTATTACTTCGATAGCCCAGAAAGGAATGGATTTACAATTGTGTAAAATCCATATTATCTGTAATTGTTATAAATTAATTCCTAATTTTCTTGTCATCCCAATTTATGTTACAGTCACCCAAAATTATGACTTCTTTTTTTAGAATTATATTCTTTGAGTAACCTTTTAAATTCAAAAGCTATTATTGGAAGAACGTGGACGATATAACAAAACCAGGACAAATGACATTTGAGAAGAGAGAGTTATATTTAGTCCAATACATTCCAAATTAACATAAGACAAATCAATCCGGCTGCACTGAATATTATCTTTCATGTAAACCATGACTCCGCCACCTCTTCCCTTAGGTCTGTCGCATCTAAATAAATTATATCCGGGTACATGTAGGGCTACCTTTGGTGAATTTTTGTGTGACCATGTTTCTGAAAGGCACAAAAAATGTAGATTGGAGTCACATAGCAAATGTTTCACTTGTTCAACTTTAGAAATTACACTAGTCCCCTGGGTTTTGTACGGGGGGCCCCGGATACATCTAGAATGATTAACAGTTTTAAAAAATTTTAATCTGCTGTGTTTTAGTTTTATCTCTTGTTGAATTGGGGACTCTGCATATCTTCTACAGAATATGTTTTGAGCGTTGTTGCTAAATTGTAGCATTAAAAATTGGAAATGTTAAATTTGTATTCTTTATAAACTTAGCACAAAAAGTAAGGACATTTGTGTTTGGTAGATTATTTCTGCTTTTTGGCAATACATTTTATAACGTTGGAAAGCCTGTTTAGTTCCCTTTCAAATGGTGCCCCATTTGTAAGGAACATGCATTTGTGTGATGAGCAGCAGCGCTGAGTATGTGGGTTGTGCCCATGAAAAATTTGCCAAATCTTCTCTGCCAATGCCAAACAGCTTATTCTGCCATTGACTCGTTTGGTGGATTGGATGATTCTGCCTACGGCAGTTGGATCGTAGGGTCAAAGTGAGGAGAAGACGCGGAGAACGCTATGCTGATTGCTGCACTGATAGAGTAACACCTTTTGGTGGAGGCAGTGTGATGGTGTGGAGCGGCATCTCCCTCACTGGAAAAACGAGGCTTGTCATCATTGGAGGCAATCTCAATGCAGAGAGATATAGAGATAATATTCTGCAACCAGTGGCAATCCCATATCTCCACAGTCTGGGACCGAACTCTATCCTACAAGATGACAACACTCTCCCCCACAGGGCGGGGTTTATGGAGGGAGTGGAGAGGATGGAATGGCCTGCCAGCAGTCCTGTCCTCAACCCCATTGAACACTTGTGGGGTCACTCTGGCATGAACAGCACATGCCAGAGTGACCAACACAACCACGTTGGCTGACTTGTGACAAATGCTGGTTGAAGAATGGGATGCCATCCCACAGCAGTGTGTGACCAGGCTGGTGACCAGTATGAGGAGGAGGTGCCAGGATGTTGTGGCTGTGTATGGTTCTTCCACACGCTACTGAGGCTCCTGTTTGTGAAATGAATAAATTGTTAAATTGCCAATATGTCTTGTTTCTTCAAACTTCAATCATCCAATCCACCAAACACCAAATAAGTCAATGGCAGAATAAGCTGTTTGGCATTGGCAGAGAAGATTTGGCAAATTTTTCATGGGTGCAACCCATATACTCAGCGCTGCTGCTCATCCCACAAATGCATGTTCCTTACAAATGGGGCACCATTTGAAAGGGAACTAAACAGGCTTTCCAACGGTGTAAGATTTATTGCCAAAAAGCATTGTTACCACAGAGAAATAATCTACGAAACACAAATTTACTTACTTTTTGTGCTAAGTTTAGTTTAATTTGCAACATCATCTGAAATCTGTAGTTATGGCAACACATTTGTATTCTGATATCTTGAAGTGAGAGAGAATCATTTGAAAATGGCCTAACTTTGGAACGTCATTTTATTTAAATCCCCCTTATCGACAAGCATGACATGGTTGGTATCAATGGATTCCTTAGATCTAGTCTAGTTTCATATGATACCAGTATATTCACTAGCTTTACAACTGGGCCCGCTATAACACAGTAATATCGGCCGAGATCGCCGACGGGTTTAAGCAGCACATAACATTTCAGACTGCCAATTCCTTACAAAGACCAGGCAACCCCATGTTACAGGGCTGACTTCATAGCTAAGTTAGCCCCGCTGTTCAAACTGTACAAAAATGTTAACGCTAGCACGCTCCAAAAAGTAGCAAACTGTGACTGCTGCCATAACAACACAAAGCAAATTGCAAATTTACTGCAACAATGATGCTGAAAACATAAATGTAATTTATTTGACGAAAAAAGTCCTAATAATATCAACTTACCCGGAGGAGCGTCAAGCAGATTCCAGGCCAACCATCACTGACACACCTGACAAGGCTTCTTCCTCATCTTCATGTAGTTTAATTGCAGTTGGCATCCATAAGTGTTGCATTACTGCCATCTACTGGAGAATGCTGGGATCATCACTTGAGACACAAGTTGTTTGTGACCGCACAGCGCGGAAAAACAGTTTCAAAAGTATCCACACAAATAGAAGGAGATTTACAAATTTACAAGTTGATTTAAAAATGATGAAATACGAATTACAAATTAGATGCACAGAAACAGATTCACATTTACAAATACAAATCGCTCTGCATTCATTTGTGAATGAACGATTTGTAACAGTTCTCTAGCCAAAGGTACTGTCCCGTCTTGTTTTAAACATGCCATCGTTCAGCCACTTCTCAAAAAGCCTGGTCTTGACCCGTCTATCCTGAATAACTTTAGGCCAATTTCAAAGCTTTTGTTTTTATCAAAGGCTTTAGAAAAGGTTGTTTTTAATCAAATTTTGTCCTTTCTAAAACAAAACGAGATCTTCGAAAAAATCCAGTCAGGGTTCCGGGAGCACCATAGCACTGAGACAGCTCTCCTGAAAGTGACAAATTACCTCCTTTGTGCTGCAGACTGTGGTAAATGTTCTGTATTAATTATTTTAGACCTTAGTGCGGCTTTCGATACTGTCGACCACATGATCCTACTGGAACGCCTATCAAGATGGGTCACCATTTCAGATTCCGCCCTCGATTGGTTCAAATCATATATTTCAAACAGACCATTCACGGTTTCCCTTGGCAGCTCATCCTCCTCACCCACAAATATTTCTTATGGGGTCCCACAAGGCTCAGTTTTAGGTCCACTTCTCTTCTGTCTCTACATGCTCCCATTGGGAAGAATCATTTTCATTGCTACACAGACGATACGCAGATCTACATACCTCTCAATTCCCATAATCAGGTCATCGACATAACCCGACTTCAGAACTGTCTCCAAGACATCAAAGACTGGCTGGCGCATATTTCCTACAGCTAAATGGGGACAAAACAGAAATACTGCTCTTTGGCCCCCTACACCTTACCACTGCAACTGCCCAGAACCTAAGTCACCTTTTTGCCTACATAAGACCACATGCCAAGAACCTGTGTGTTATATTAGATGTTATCTCAGTTTTAACAAGCAGGTAAATTCTGTTGTCAGGTCCAGTTTCTTCCAACTCAGAACCATCTCCAAAATTAGACATTTCCTATCACCCTCTGACCTAGAAACATTCATGCATTAATATCATCCAGGCTGGACTACTGTAATTCCCTCTATCTCGGCATTTTCCAGGCTACCATTTTCCGGTTACAACTAGTCCAAAACGGTAGTGGCCCAGTTAATAACAAGGACAAAGAAACGAGACCACATTACCCCTGTACTTGCATCCTTACACTGGCTCCCCGTTCACTTCAGGATAAACTTTAAAACCCTCTTAATTGTCTATAAATCACTCAATGATCTCGCCCCTGCATATATATCAGAGCACTTCACCCCGTACAGCTCCACCAGACCCCTCAGATCAGCCTACCGTGGCATGTTGACTGTGCCCTGATCATGGGGGAAAAAAAGGCCAGTGATAGGACCTTTTCTGTAGCGGCTCCTCGGCTCTGGAATAGCCTGCCAGAGGCCATTAGACAGACTGAGTCTGTTGATATTTTTAAGACGCAGCTTAAGACACACTTTTATTCTCTGGCTTGTAATTTTTAATTGTGATTAAACGGCTTTCCTTCTTTTTTATGTATGTATGTGTGTATAATGTAATCTGTTTATGTGATTTCATGAGATACAACTTGTTTCTTAACTTGTTTCTACTTGAATAGTGTCATATCTCCACTATACAGTATCTATGTATACATGTGTGCTTTATGCATATATATATGTTTTTTTTGTCTTTGAGAAGCACTTTGGTGTAAACTTGTTTGCTTTTATAGTGCTATATAAATGAAATAAACTTAAACTTAAACTTAAACATCTAAAATGTTAAAGTGCCCCCGAGGAACACCTTTTGTCAATCAACAACAAACAACAACATGAACACGAATGGGCCAATAGCTGCATGTGATTTAAAAAATCAGTTTGTCTATTGGCAGTTGTTGCTGCCCGTTATTGCTCTACCTTCATCTACGGTGTCACAGGCCAGTGGGCTTTGTGATGGGAGAGACTGATGGCCTATCTCCATCCAACAAATCATTCCTGCCCACAGAGCAGTGTCTGCAGGAACAAGGGGAGGTGCAGGAAGAGGGGAAAATGGTTATCCTGTGCCTGTAGATATCAACCAAATAGAAAAAGGTGTTTACCCCTAAGGGCAGTGACGATGATAATAATGTGCGTTTGTGTGTATCTCTGTGTGTGTGTGTGTGTGTGTGTGTATGGGTATGAATTGTCAGCGGTGATGAATCTTTGTGTGCAATTTTTGCATTTCTGTATGCGTTTGTGTGAAAGTGGATGTGTCTGGCAGTCAAATAGGTCCTCAGGCCAGGCAGATGAGTCATGAGGAACACGTTTGGGAAATGTTGAAAAGGAGCAAGTAGAAAGCTACTGTAGGCATAGAGCGAGAAAAGCTAAAAGCATAGCTACCTTGCCTTCATCTACAGTCTGCTTATATAATGCATGCAAACAAACCGACATTTGAATCCTTTGCACATTGAGCTCTGAGAACTCTCACTCTGTCCTTTGACATTTTTTCTTCCTCTCTTTCAAAGTCTGCCAAAGAGGAGCGAGCTTGTAGCTTTGTGGGTGCTCAGCCTGTAGCGGACATATGTGCTCTACAGACACAAAATGCTTTTTACTCTCTATTGACTTTTGGTTCTTAATATAACCAAAAGTATAACATTTCAATTGTGATGTTTCTTTGTCGACCTGAAGGTCATGTTTTACAGTTTGTTAAAAACAAAGAAATGACCTACAGTATAAGCAGGCACCCCAAGTACAGATACCTGAAGTCACATACTATATAGGCAATGACTTTGTGATAGGTCTATTTTAAGATCAGAGCTTGGTTGATAAATTGGCCGGGCAAGTATTGGCTGATATTAGTTACTGCAGATATCGGCATGGGTCAAATGATGAATAGCACAAAAATGCCACATGTATTTGAGTTAATTATATACTACATCATGATTCCTAAAAGAGCAACTTCTTGTTGTTGCTGACTTTCAGTGGTGTACTTCCTCACCTTGCTGCAGAGATGTACAAGTGTTTTCCAGGGTATGGTCAGTACACCATGACATTAATATTGGGTGTGATTACACTAAAATTTAAAGGACCACTTACTACCTTATGGTATCCCTCATAGTCTGTAGAGCTTTATGTGGACCTTGATGATTAAAAATCAACTTTAATGCGAAACAACTTTCATAAAATCAGTAAATGTTTGTGTTAATGTTTAAGAATTGATATTGGTCTACGTGTCATTATGCTCCTTGGAATTTCTGTCATGGTTTTGTGATCGGATGCATTGTTTTCTGTTCATGTGTGTACCCAGTAGCCTCTCGCCCTCGTCATTTTAGACCCACAATGGCCATCAGAAAGAATTTCCTCTGCCCATGTGATATTTGTTGTAAATCTTTGATCCCCAGATTATCTTACCGATAAGGTTCAGTTAAAAGCTTCAGAAATGATAAAGTGGACTACAGTGCTTCATAGGTTGTGCCATCTAACTATACTGCCATCTAGTGCAAGGCCTACACATGCAACATTTGAATTACAATTTTTTTGACACTCAATGATTTATGGCTGGAGCAGAAAAATGTGTGTGTGTGTGTGTGTGTGTGTGTGTGTTCATAATTGCGTGCCTCTTTGTGTCGTAGAGGTATATGTGGGCATTGGTTATTGAATGATGGATGATGACAGATGACTCCTCTCTCAGATATCCAATATATTATAAGTTTAACAGACATTGTTGTGAGGGAGGGCTCACTACCAGATGAACATCTTTAAAGAAACACTGTGGGGAGTTCCACAGGCCACAGACAGAGGGTGTGATGTGGCACAAAGGTAATGAGATTGCTGTCCCCAGTGTGTCAGCCTTGTCAAAGCTGGCGTGGAGAGAAGCATGGTAGTGACAGTGTGTGGTTGTCAGTTAAGTTGTGTCTATCCTCCTGTTCCATATTTGTCAGTTGAACAGAGTATGATCTGGCATTGACTGAGAGATCAAACAGGAGGAGAGGGAGATGGGAGATGGGAGAGGGAGATGGAGTGAGCGAGAAAGATGGAGGAAGAGATAAACACATGGGGAGGGGAGGGAAAGAAAGGAGAACAGCAGGAGAGGGAAAATGGATGTTTGCTTTGGGTATAAAGGAGGTTTAGGATGAGTAGTCACTGTTCCACAGCTGTGACAGGAACATACAGTGTCACCGTGGTAACAGTGACACAATAAGGTCTCTTCTCTCCAAATCACAACTTATTCTTTTCAATATCAATATGTGCATGTTTGTACATGTGGGGTGGCGTGTTTGTACACGTGCATTCTGTCTGCTGTGTGCTACAGCCACAGTATTTCAGAAGGCACTCAGCATTGAATATACATTTTGTTAAGGATAATTTAGTTTGATAAAATGCGTTATGGAGTGATTGTCTTATGGCTTCGCACCAATGATTTCTTTATTTATGAGTTAAACTAAAAGCCTGTCCTCCATTTACATGATTTAATGGACCAAGGACTTATTTGGGGATTTACTGAAAGAGAAAAAAAAGCGAAGAAGACAGAGGGAGCAGAGAACAGAAGAGCGTACCCTTGGAGAATCCCAGTACAATGTGTTCTTATCTTTTGAATGTCACCTTCAATTTTCTATTGGAAGACAGTCCAGGCACTGTGCCATGTCTCTGTCATGTTCTAAAACTAGCATGAACACACACACACGCATATACACAAACAGTCACAACATACCTGTGTAATTATTTTGAAAAAGAAAAATTATCACATATTAATTTTGTTCAGTTGGAATATATTTGGAATGAACCTTAAATATATGAAATGAACTTTGAATGTATGGAATGAACTTTAAATATATGGAATGAAACTTGATGAAATGAAAGTAGGAATAGGAATGACAGTAGAAATGTATGGAATGAAACTTGAAAATATTGAATGAAACTTCAGAATATTAACACAATAATCTAAAAAACACGTCTTTAAGTCACACCATAGCAATAAAATTACTGTTTTTGTCAATGGAGTCCGGTCTTTAGTGAAACAGTAAATACATTTCTTCATCAGTAGAACAGTAATGAATATGGTTACCAGTTTTATTTTGCCTTGTACATGCATTTGCCAGTGTGTTAATTATCTTTTCATTACTTTGATTGCTGACACTAGTTTTCATGCTAACTGGTTTATAGTGTCACACTTGGTGCAGCAACATCCGTACGGATTCATCATCACATCGATAACACAAGATGGCGCCAGCCCCTTGATGACATCAAATTTCATTCAATATTCTCAAGTTTCATTCCATATTTTTCGAGTGTCATCCCTTATATTCAAACTTTCATTCTGTATATTCCGACCTTCATTAGATATTTTCAGTTTTATTATTTATATTTCCACTGTCATTCCATGTACTCATACTTC
Source organism: Sander lucioperca (assembly GCF_008315115.2). Lineage (NCBI taxonomy): Eukaryota > Metazoa > Chordata > Actinopteri > Perciformes > Percidae > Sander > Sander lucioperca. The sequence continues at coordinate 15,567,236 of NC_050180.1, forward strand.
ACATTATATATATATACACTAGGGCTGTCAGCATTAACGTGTTAATCGCGATGCGATTAAGGGCCGAGCATAATGCGTTATTTTGTTTTAATCGTATTAATCGCATGCCGCCATTTAGTAATTTATTTTCACTTCACTCGGCTTTGCATCGTGCCTAACAGGCTACTATTTTGCCATACTTCCTCGTAACACATTCTGCTGCTGCAGGAATAGCAACGTGGATTTTGATGCCTCATTCTGGTGCCACTGATATGCCTGCACTTCTCTCTGATGCTCTGAAACAGACGTTACAGGCAACAGAAACATTGCTGCACGTGACGCTAGTTAACACTACACTCGACAGCAGCTAACGTTAGCCTACCGCTAGCTAGTAGCTGGATTAAACACGGTTACAATGCTGACTGTGTAAAGTGTGACTGTATTTCACTGTAGAGGATTCCGACACCGGGATGTAACAATCTGCAGCTGCTGTTGTCGGAAAAACACAGACGGTGCGTTCACGAAACTGGTAATTTACAGCCTCGTGGTGCATTCAAAGTTGTTGTTAAATGCCCTTTTCCCATCTGGTGGTTGTTTTTGTCATTCAACAGCTATTTACTAGTGAAATAAGTTATTGTTATAGTGATTACATTATTATTAAACATTTCATTTTGACGATATGGCCTTAGCAATAAACAAGCCATTCTTTAATGTCGCCATCTGTTTAGTACCCTTCTTTTTTTAACTTTCTTAAAAAGTATCGGTTCAGGCACCGTTAAGGCACCGGTACCGTTTTAAAAGTACCGCTTTAGCACCGGTATCCAAACCAAACAATACCCAACCCTAATATTGACTCTAGATTCAAATGTGTGACGAGATTAAATATATAATAAACAAATACAAATCTTAAAATCAAGTTCATAAAGTCATTTTCTTTGCATTCATTTGATTCCCAATCAAGATACACTGGTAAGAATTGCTTTCCATTGTTAATATGTACTTAAAAACAGTTCTGAAATGCAAATTTTAATTTTAATCATGTGATTAATCGCGATTAACTATAGAAATTCAACGATTAATCGCAATTAAGAAAATGTAATCGTTTGACAGCCCCAATATATACACATTTAATATTCCAAATGGCATGCCATAATCTATATATTTATATATATATGTATATACTGTATATATTACAGTGTATATACAGTATATATACAGTAGGTAATGTATTAATGGAACCCGCAGTTATTTTGGGTGTCGGAGCTAGCTATTAGAGGTTTACAGGCTGTGTGGCTTTACAGCAGCTCCACAGCATGGCTCATTAATCAGCTAATGAGAGGAGAGGGTGACCCTGCTAACTCGCTCTCAGCTCTTCACCCCTGGGTATTATAGCTGGACTGGCCCAAGGCCGGGAGAACCTAACCAAGACTGCGAGGGGATGTGAAGTGCAAATAGGTTAGTATGTACGACAGGGACCACACATGTTTTGAGATTGTCACGTATATGTTTTTTTTATATTTTAATATTGGTATATAGATCATGGATATGATTTTCAAGGGAACACAGGTTAATAGAAGGACAGAGAAACACAGATACAGTACATTCAAACACACTTTTTTCTTCTGGTGTGGCGATAAGTACCTACCATTCTAAATAATGAATTATGCAGAAGTTAAAGGACAATTCTGGTGCAAAATGAACCTAGGGGTTAATAACAGATGTGTACCCACTCGATCGTTCTCTGGGACATGTTTTCATGCTAATCAAATGTGTTTGTAGCTTGAAAGAAGCTAGCGCGGACCGCTGATTAGCTTACAACGCTAGTATTCGGGGCACAGGGAAAGTTAAAAACAAATTGCTATTTTGACCACTAAAAAGGCTCAAAATATCACCAAACTTCAACGGGTACAGACAGTTTATTGAAAAGATAGATTATAAAGACACTCGCGTTCATGTTTACATGCGGCCGCCATCATGACTTACAGCTGGCGATGCAAACTAAAATCAAAAACAATTTGCTCAATATATCTGAAATAATCACACCGATGTAAAACATAACTTGTCTAGTGTACTTACTCAGTGAATAACTGTCCATCTGGTCCCTCCGGTCTGGGTCGCAGGCGCCCATTTATTTTCGGGACATGGAAAAAAAGTCAGTACAAAGTACAGCCCTGTTTATCAGGGAGGGGAAATCTTCAGACTGTACGAAACACTGCGTCTCTTGGGTGTCGCGACGCAACAGGTCCCACTCCGTAGCTTCACAATGTCCACAGGTACACCACCAGTTTTCCGAAGTACGAGGCTGTGTTGCGGCATTGACTACCGATAGCTCTCTCTCTCTTGTAGCCCTTTCATAGAGCTCCCGCAGCTCTTTGTTCAATAAACTGTCTGTACGCTTACAATGTTCTCAATGCTTCGGTTAACATTCCTCATACCCTCATTGTGCTACCGTTGAAGTGTGGTGATATTTTGAGCCTTTTTAGTGGTATAAATAGCGATTTGTTTTTACTTTCCCTGTGCCCTGAATACTAGCGTTATAAGCTAATCAGCAGTCCGCGCTAGCTTCTTTCAAGCTACAAACACATTCGATTAGCATGAAAACATGTCCCAGAGAGTGATCGAGTGGGTACACATCTGTTATTAACCCCTAGGTTCGTTTTGCGCCGGAATTGTCCTTTAAGGCTGTGTTGTATTAATACTGAAATATGCAGTCTATGATCACACATACACACATTCTCACACATAAACAGCTGTTGTCTGGTGTTTTTGCTGAATGGCAGGCTCTGATGTCTGAATGGTAAAATGCAGATGACTATGTGCATCCTCCCACAGGCACTCAGCGAGTAATGTGTGGGCAGCAGTTTTGCAGGCGGCTGTTCATCAGTTCCCCATTGTTCTGTTATAGTCTCGAAGATATCCGTACTCTGTGTTTGCATGTGTCGGAGGTACTTTCATAGGACTTATCAGAGAGTTCAGAGGAATGACAGTGGGAAAACGAGCATTCACAGGCCAATTAGATCTAGTGTTTGCTTACTTGCAGGGCAGCTTAAAAAAGAAGAATTTTAAGGTTGGATATATCGAACAGATGAGGATCCAACCTCCAGATGGGTTAGTCATTCACCTAATGGCGTTTTTCCACTACATGGTACCTGCTCAACTCAGCTCGGCTCGGCTCGATTCGGCCCGACTCGGCCGCGGTGCCCCATCCTCCTTTTTCCATTGCAGATTTAATACCGCCTCATGCGTGAGGTGAGCGTGACTGGTCGTCATAGCGACGCCGCAGGAAACTGCCGCGACCTAACGCGACACACACACAGAACGTTGAAGGTGTGTTGTTTTTGATTCTCGGCATGTGGCTGTTTCCACAGCCAGAAGACACATTTTGTTTCAAAAGAAGCTGGAGGCAGCAAAAAAAACACCGCTGGCTAACCTATTTAAAAATGGCGGGTTTGTTCAGCACACCCCCGTCTGTCGCTAGCAATGATGACACAGTGATTAGTGACGATTCTCTCCGACCAATCAGTAGTCTGCAGGTTTTCACGTCACCTTTTGTTATTGCCTCAGCTCGCTTGGAACCTCGACAGAGGTGATACTAAAAAAAGTACCAGGTACTTTTTTTCATAATGGAAAACCAAAAAAGGCGAGTAGAGTCGAGCTGAGTCGAGCAGGTACCATGTAGTGGAAAAACGCCATAAGTGTAGTGGTCATCATTCTATCAGCATGGAGATGCTTTGGAGGGAACTTAGCTGGTTCTGCAGCTGTGAAATCAAGCTGTAATGACAGCTTGAGTATTTTGTATGTTATTACACTTAATATTATATGGAGGTATTAATACTGAGCGCAATAGTAAGTAGTGTAATTATGCAGGGTTTTATGTCTTTGTCTCTTTCCGCTTGTTTTAAATGCTTTTCCTCCCATCTCGTATTCCCTCCACACTGTATGAGACTCTCCAGCCGCTTGTCTGAGGCCATTTTGATTTTTTACTATTTTATCTTCTACCCATGCTCTCACTGAACTATGACTGAATTTGCTCTAATTCCAATGATCAGCATTTTTTTCTTTTCCCAGCGTTGGTCAGGAATGCTGTGGAAATCCCGGATGGAAAGCTCCCTAGCTCAGCCGAGCCTGAAATTGGCTTGAATGGAGGGGGAAGCAGTGGCAGGTCACCTGAATAGGTCTCAAGGCAAATCACATTAGTCTCGGCTCCATTGTTACCACCATACACTAAATCTCATCTGTGGCAAGCGAAGCAGTAGTTTTGGTTTATCAACCATTCACCGTGACATAAAGAAAAACACAGGCATTTTTTTATACACACACACACACACACAGACAGACATGCACACACTTGGGAATAGTGCTTATCCTTAAACACTTTAACCTGGAATTACTCATTTTTTGGCCACACAATTGATATGTTAGAAAAGTTGCCTAATCACAATCTAGCAGATACAGAGCAACATTAGCATTCATTTGGAGCCTTGTTTGTGTCCCCCTGGCTCGTGTGAGTCCCATGTACTCTCCTAGTGTGTTCATTACCACAAGCCATACCTTTCACATACTACGGCTACAAGTCGTGATCCATTGTTGCTACAAAAATATTGATTATAGCCACTTTCTGTTACGGGGAGGCGGAGGAAAGAGGACCCAAACGCAGAGAGAGGCAGGCAGGCAGGCAGGCGATGGTTAAACACAGGTTTAATGAACAAAAAATGAGGAGAGCAAACAACGAAGGAAGTCCTGAAGACACAGGCAAAAAGGGCCAACATACAAAAACCAGAATAGGGAATCCAAAACAAGGGCACAGGCTACGACACGCTGACAGGACAGGAACACAAACAGACACAAAACGATCTGACAAGAGACAAAGGGAACACAGAGGTTAAATACATGAGGTAATGAACAAATGAGGGACAGGTGATACAACAGGTGAAACACATCAGGGCGGTGCAGGACAATCAACAAAGGCAAAAAGTAAAACTAGACATGACAAGACAGAAAACAGACTATCAAAATAAAACAGGAAACAGAAATATACACAGAGAACAGAACAGTCAAAACAGGGTAAACAGAAACTACACAATGAACAGGGAAATAAGTAAATATACAAATATACACAACAGAAATATGCAAAACAAGATACATACAGAAATCTACAAACAAGGCAAAAGAAATATCCAAACAGGTAACAAATACAGAATAAATCTACAAATACAGGGAACATACAGAAATCAATAATACAGGTAACAGAAACAGAACAAAATACAAAGTAAAATACTGAAACCTAACAGAAATGTCCAAAACCACAACAACTTTCAGTACATTGACAGAAATAAATATGCTAGGTGCATTTAAATGCACAAATGTCTATCCTATGGTCTGTCCATTTAACTATAATGCATGATATTGTCATGTGTGCACTTTTACAACAGAAAGTAATTCCACTTCTATGAAACAGCTACACCTAAAACAATAATCAGTAGAGAATAGATTTGTTTTCTGGTAAATGCTCTGTTCCTGTGCTCTTGCATGTCCATGTGTGCTTTATTCATCCTATGTATTGACCAGAGTGAAGGCCCAATGTGTTAGCACGTACAGTAAAAAGTGATCTATGACAACTTGCTAGTGCACCTTATCACCAGGTAAATCTTTTACAGAACAGCCTTACACAGCGTCAATAATTAAGGAAACTATATATTTCATACTGTAGCAGACAAACACTTATTCTTACATTGGCTTCCTCAACATTTTTGGTATAAGGCGTCATTGCACTTCCCGCCAAAAAATAAACTAAATGGTCCATGGTACAGTGGATTCCGATTTGTTTTTCCAGGGCAAAATTAAATTAAATTCAGTGCATCCTTTGCTTATTTATTTCCACAGTTGGTGGGTCCCCAGATGCAGCATATAAATAAACAGAAATTGAGTTACATGAATAAGTGTGCATCACTCACACCACAGTAGTCTGTTTATTAGAAAATATTTCAATTCTCTTTGAATGTTTAGTCTGTTCCTCTCCCCGCAGCACTCTCTTTCCTCTTGGGAAAATGGAAAGAAAGGAAGAATAGGAGATCAGTGAGGGAAGGAGGCAATGAACAGAATCTGAAGTTGAAACTAAGATTCTGAGACTTGGGCAGTCTTGTATAAAGAGATGTGGATAGTTGCTCACTGTGATTCACATTCATCTGAGAGGTGGAGATGAACGCAGAGAGCAACAAAGGACAATACATGGCACAGAAAGTTTTGCTGTAATGGGATACTGCTGCAGATAAGGGTGTAGAGCCTCGACTAAACTGTACATCTCGCTGAGTTGGCCCAATTGATTAGGACCTTTGGGAACAGCATGGTCCATATTAAATCTGCACTGTGTGTGTGTGTGTGTGTGTGTGTGTGTGTGTGTGTGTTTGTGTTTGTGTTTGTTGTGTGTGTTGTGTGTGCGTGCTTGCTTGCTTGTGAAATGTTGTTTGTGTGTTCTGCTTGCTGGGAATTCAGCAACCAATGTACAGGTACTATTTGAGATGACTGCAGCACTTTCTGCAAGTTTCACCCAGACAACTGCAGCACTAGAAAGAAGCTCACTATTTTGCTTAACACATTTTTATTTTCAATCCTATACTACTGAAGCAGATGTAGCATAAGTTGGTATTTTGTTTATTGCTTTAAGCCATATTAAATCCACAATCCACTTGTCTATTTGTAATCATCCCTTAGGTTTTGTCTCATACTTATTTTTCTGTTCTATTTCCTTTTGTCTACTTCTCTCTTTTACTTATTTTCGTCTCATGCTCGGTCTCCCTTTTTCTCTGCCTCTTTCTATCCTGTGTCTATGTTGAGAGACATAATATAGACAGAAAGCATAGGCAAGCAAATGCTGGTACATCATTTTGTCTTCACAGTATGCCACTCACCGCTCACCCACTCAGGGTATTAAAGAAGCGTCAACATTTTAGTCTGCTAGAAAAAGAAAATGGATGGACAGATTTCCATTCTCTCCTTTGTCAGGTCTCTCCTTCCCCCGGCTGTTATCCTTCAAATACAAGGGGCTGTTCCAGTCACTCGGGCACTCACAGTCAGACAGAAATACCAATACGCACAAACATTGTGGAGGGACTGCATTGGTAGACAGACAAACAAACGGCATGACTGACAAAGAAAAATTCACCAAGCCCAGTCGATAAGTTTCACAGCGGTGTCCTGCTCTGAATGATAAGCTGCTATTTACTACTACTCCAAATGCAGTTAACTTCCAAGCCGAATCTGCAATGCATCAGAGGTTATCTCCAGGCACCCAGACAGAGAATACCTGCAGGGGATTTCAATCAGCCTCCCCCATATGTAATTAAATGGAAATAATTGGTTTCATTCCTTTTGTCATCTTTTTTTATTTCGCCATCCTGTGCCACAGTGCTAGGCCTGCACACATGCACATTATTCTAACTGTCGCTTCCTTTTCTTTTCTCCATTAGCCACTCCATAGTAATCTTTGCTTTTTCTTTTGTTGCCTTCTCCATTCTTTTCTAAAAGTAAGTGGGATCTCATCCTAAATGTGGTTATCTGTACTGTATGTGGTGTGTGTGTGTTGTAGGTAAGTGTGTTGCTGCCATCATCAGGCAGAAACATAAACCTGCACTCTTACATCCTTTATAAATCCTCTGCATTCCACAATTGTCTCTTGCAATGCAAGGCTTAGTCTCATGCCTTTTTCTCTATATATACCAAGGGTAACTTCTCAAAATCCCTAAACTTCCCACACCCAAACTACAATAACAGTGTCCTTCTTCCCTTTTGTATCTTATTTTAAGCTCTCTCTTCTTCATTCCCATCAAGTGGCTGACTTTCCCCTCTTACTGTATCTTGTCTTGCTCTGCTGCTCTGTGCCTGAACTGGTTCTCTTACCCCCTTAATTTAGCTCAAGCAAAGCGAAGCCAATGCTGACACCAAAGAGAAGCTTCCTCTACGACTCAGGATCTTTGAGAAGTTTCCCAACAGACCTCAGATGGTGAAAATCTCTAAGCTCCCATCTGATTTCACCGTGCCCAGGATCAGGTACACAGTCACAGCCAGAGTGACACACCAAGTCAATTCTAAGAGCTTATATTTTTTGAGATATGTATATAGACCTAAATGTCTCTTTTGCTGGTAAGAATCAAATTACAATATGACACAGCATTGTGATCTCCAGCCAGTTTAATAAACATAGCTCTTCTAAAAACAGGCCAGACTGGCAAACAGGCATCTAGTAAAAAAAAAATAAAAAATTGGCACATACAGTACGAAGTGAACCATTTTATCTTTCAAGCACTAGTAAGAGTTCTTTTTTTGCCTAAATAAAAGAGAAACTAGGTAATTAAAATGAGCAACAATATCCAGCTTACCCAAACAGACCACATCAACAACAATGTTTTATTGAGTAGTGAATGCCAGTTTATTATGGGAACAGCACAACAATGAGCACTAACTATGTAAAACCTTTTAATGTGGCCACCATTTTATAGACACTTTCTACAGTGCTGACATTATGTAAGGAAAGAACTGGAGAAAAATGTTTCAGATTTGCTCCTAGTTAGATAGTAACCGATAATATTTGGCCATAAGTCCTTTTGTACCTTACTGTATGCAGATTTTAGCAGGAGAGCTGAACTGTGTCCAACACAGTGGACCTCATAATTAATTGTCAATTTTGATTATTTAGTTGCTGATTAGTGCACAGCTGGGTCCCCCTCTGCAGCCCATCTACCAGTCTGCTGCAGCAAGAACTTCCACTAACATATTGCGTAGCTGAATTTGGACCGAGATAGTTTGGCGTTATACTACAAATGTGATTATTTCTTCTATCTTTAAACATATGGAGCTTTTCAGAAAGAACAATGCATGCAATTCATCATGTTTGTGTCTGTGATGTTTGTCATGTACTCTAGGGAGAGTTTTATGAAGCAGTTCATCGATCGTCAGCAGCAGGACACCAGTTGTTTGTTCCGGCGTCTCCCCTCCGCATCATCCTCCTCCTGTGACCACTCCAAACGCTCAGCCATTGAAGACAACAAGTATATCGACCAAAAGGTACTTTCACTCACTCGTTCTCTTACTCACCACAGACAGAAAGTGGATGAGAAAGTGCTAACTCCATTTCCATGGCTATATATACAGAAGATAAACCATTGCAATAAGAAGGACAGTAGTAGTAGCCAATTGTACCTAATGTTCACTGTTGTGTGTATGCTGTGTTTTTGGAGCTAAATGACTCTCACTCTGTGGGATTCAGCTTCGCAGGTCAATATTTAGTATCCGAGCTCGTAACCTCCTGGAAAAAGAAACTACTATCAATAAAATACTGCGGTAAGACACATCTACACCTCCTCAATAAGCATGGCTTGGGGGATTTGAAGATCAAAGCACATCTTGGTTATAATTTTGCTCAATATGGTTGAATTTTATTGTTTTTTTAACAACAATTTTGTGACTATATTTCAATGTGTATTAAAGCAGAATTTAAATTACTTTTCCTGCTCCATCTTTCATTGTTGAGCAGGAAAAGGCATTGCTGCTAAAATGCTGCTGACACAATGGTTATATGTAACCCAGATGTCTATAAAAAGTTTCACTTTTCAACCAAATCTCCCTCAAATTTAATCCACATGTGTAGACGTCTTTTAACCTGCAAACAACTCCCCGCTTTTCAGTTGTTCAGTTGTTTGTGGTCTTTTGTTATTAATCAGGAGATCATAACATTGATTTTGTATTGACACATGGTACTTAGAGACCCCAGCAAGATGTTTTTACTATGCATCATCCACAGTCATGAAATTCATTCTTTGTGTGGGTGTAAATAATAATGTGCGTGCATATTAGATGTAGCTCTGCTCTAACAGCACTCTCTGGCATTGTTAATGCATCTCTCTCTGTCTCACACACGCAAAGACACACACAGACCCACTTCAGACTCATTTACTGTCGCGATGAAGTAAATGGATAATTTGCTGTTCAGCATGGCAGAGCTGGCACTAAGTGTAGATTAGCTCGCCGGCACCGTGTCCAAGCTGGCTCCCTCTCTCCCCCCACCCCCCTCCCTTATTCAGTCAGTCTGAAAGACAGACAGCACATCAGTAGTCATAACACGTTCTGTCTGGCCTGCCATCTTCCACACAAACACAATTAGGCCCACAGTCGCACCAGCACAGGCAAACATACACGCAGTCCAGCATACGCAGCCACTGATGCATACTTACTGCCAACAAAGAAGTTATTGTTTAGAGTCTCTGTAAATGATTAAAGTACACACACTGTCAGTGCCCACTGTGTCATTAGCTCTGTTCTGGTACATGACTCTGCTGTTAGCCCCACACGCACACACACACACACACACACACACACATGTACGCATGTACGCACGCACGCATACACGCATGCACACTCACTGACTAATGGAATGATTGGAACCTATTCCGGATCTTCACTCTTACTGTATGTGCCCAGAATGACGAAGGTCGAAGATAGCCCGTTAGGCAGGAAGATGGACCTGATCCAGTTGTGTTGTGGTTGCCAGCTGGTGACCTCACACTGTTTTCATTATATTGATCATGAGTAGAGAAAAAACATGTTTGTGTTTGTGTTTCACAGGGCTTGTACCAGACAGCGTATGCTAAGTGGATCCTTTGAAGGCCAGCCAGCCAAAGAACGCTCCATACTCAGTGTCCAGCACCACATACGGCAGGAGCGCAGGTCTGACCACACACGCTCACATACAGAAATGCAAACAAGTGAAATCTTAGCGTAGCTGATCAGTACTATGTAATATCTGTCTACTCTTTGTATCTGCAGATCTCTGAGACATGGTTCCACTAGTCAGAGGATCAGCAGAGGGAAGTCGCTGGAGACACTCACCCAGGATGTGAGCACACAGACACACACAAATATTTACATAGGTCTGACATATTGTACTGTTTACTTGTATTTTCTCAGAATAGTTGTGTGTCAAACAATACTCTTGTTGTTTATGTATTCCACCAGTATTCCTTAAAAAATCGAAGAAATACAAAAATAGAAATTGTATAACTTCATTGTCTCTTCTCTTTCCCCAGCATTCCAGTACAGTGCGCTATCGTAACGCACAGAGAGAGGACAGTGAGATTAAGATGATCCAAGAAAAGAAAGAACAAGCAGAGATGAAAAGGTATTCACACAGACATTGACCCAATATAATGTGTAAAGTAAGTTTCTGCCAAAAATAAATGTATGTTGTACATTCATTCAGTTCTTGCTGTTTCATTGATACAAATATAACTGGTGTTTGTCCCAACTCTGTGCTTGTAGAAAAGTCCAGGAGGAGGAATTGAGAGAAAATCATCCTTACTTTGATAAGCCTCTCTTCATTGTGGGGCGGGAGCACCGCTTCAGGAACTTTTGCAGGATGATTGTTCGAGCTCGCTTCAATGCGTAAGATCAGTATTGTATCTATATGGTCTAAAGGTCAAAAGATGTTGTTTTCAAGTTTCTCTAGACAGCCTATCCTGGCTCAGAATGGTCACAAATTAGACTTTAGAATACAGTAAACAACCAATAACATTCACAAAACATTTAGGTTAACCCACTTATCTATGATTTCTTTTTACCAATGTTGCACCAATTTTTACAATGTTTAATCAACAAATGTTTAACAGCAACAATGGTGAATGCCCCTGTGTGAGTTTGGCTCATAAGACTTTTTTTTCCTGTCAAAATGTTGACAATTTATTTTATTTGTATGAATTCATATTTAGATCCAAAACTGACCCCATAACAGGAGCAGTGAAGAACACCAAATACCACCAGCTGTAGTAAGTGTGATGAATTATTGATTCCTTCACTCTCTATTGATCTGTTCATTCTACAACATTGAAATACTTATTCATTCTGCACCTTATTACCTGCCTGTTGCACTTTCCCAAACCTGTGGTAAGGAATGAAAATTGTGAAATAAAGAGCTGTGAAATACATTTCACCCATTATGCAACCTGATCGTAATTCATCCGAGCACAGAGTCTGATTATGAAAGTGGGAGGCAGTCCTTTGTATCAGATAATGTTGGTGCCGGGGGAATATTACTGACATCCTTCTGCAGAACAGATTGGGCTGCTCGCAAATACACACACACACACACACACACACACACACACACACACACACACAAAGATTTACTTACTCTCAATTTCTGATATCTCTCCTCACATATCCTCCTACTCTCTTTTTCTACCCCCTCTCTTTCTCTTGATTTATCCCCGAGTATTTGCTGGTTTGCAAACCAAATAGCTTTCTTGACCTACTTACACCGAATATACTATTTCTCTGCATAAATTCCCAAAAACCATAACAATGTTAATGTGTGTGTCCCTGCAGCGATCTCCTGGGCCTCGTCACCTATTTGGACTGGGTTATGATTGTAGTAACCATCTGCTCCTGCATCTCCATGATGTTTGAATCACCCTTCACCAGGGTCATGCATGCCCCCACACTGCAGGTATTAAAAACAGATGGATCAATGGCCGCATGAGCAAGCGAGCAGCTGCATGATTGGACAGATGTTGTCATACCCGTGCCCTCTGTTTCAGATCGGGGAGTATGTGTTTGTGATCTTTATGAGCATTGAGCTCAACCTGAAGATCATGGCCGACGGTCTGTTCTTCACCCCCACAGCTGTCATCAGAGACTTCGGAGGAGTCATGGACATCTTCATCTATCTCGTGAGAAATCTCATCCAATCAAAGGGCTGATCATAAGGGTTGAATCACACTGGAAAAAAGTATTTGAGTGTAGACCAATGATCTGTCATTTGTCCTATTTAAATAGTAGCTAATAACTATAAATAACTGAATTCAGTTTGGCGGCCTCACTGTCATTATTTCACATTTTCTTGGCATTCTGAAATAACTCTTATGTGCATCTAATGTGCACGTAGATCATGCAAAAGACATTTAATCTTTGTTCAGTGGTGTTGCAGTAGAACATGTCTGTGTCGGTTGCGATAAGGGAACGGGACAGTTACAGGGTTGTTGACGTAGATCAAATGATGTACCTGTGACATGAACACATTGCAACTGTAAAATCTGCAGGATGCTTACCTTTCCCCTAATCGTTCATCGCTGTCCTTGCTGTGGGACTCCTCTGTAGGTGAGTCTGATATTCCTGTGCTGGCTGCCTCCTGACGTCCCTCCTGAGTCTGGGGCTCAGCTGCTGATGATGCTGCGCTGCCTGCGTCCGCTCAGGATCTTCAAGCTGGTACCCCAGATGAGGAAGGTGGTGCGGGAGGTTCTCAAAGGATTCAAGGAGATTTTCCTGGTTAGTAGTTAACCATGTATAATTTCCACTTGAGTGCGGTAGAGAAGTGCAACTCTTCTCCGAATCTACTAGCTTTTTTTAGTTTTGAAGTTATTTTTTTACATCAGATATTGAGGTGAAACTACACATTCGTTTATTCACACACTTCAATGCAGTATAACATACAACTTAATAGGCAACACTTAAACTGTAAAAATGGTCATGAAAAAGCTTTTAGATATGTGCAAAAACATAGTAGTACATGGCTTAAAACATGCAAAAAAATATAAAAATATATATATATATACATTTTTTTTTTATATTTTTATATTTTCATAAGGATGTGTACACTAAAGCATTTTATTCACCTTTATTGGATTGTTATTACTTACCGGCCATTTCTCATCTTTGCTTACCTTTTGTTTTGCCTACCAAGGATTTTATTATATTATCATAAGCTTGCAACAGTTACAGATTCTCTCTGGTTCTGACTTGGATTTTCCCAGCTGAGGTCTCTACATCCACAGCTGCCTGGCATCCTTAGTTTGCTCTCTAATCACAATGGCTTAGATTATGTCGAACTGTCTGCCTTAAACTCTTGATTGATTCTCCTGCAGGTTTCCATTCTGCTCCTCACTCTAATGCTCGTGTTCGCAAGCTTCGGAGTTCAACTGTTTGCCGGAAAGCTTGCCAAGTGCAACGACCCCCACATCATTAAACGGGTACAGCAAGAAACATAATCTCCTTACTAAACCACCCCCTCCCATTTCACAGTCCCTGTAGAGAACAACACACTGTATAAGTACAAGGAGTTTTCTCAGTCAAATCAATAATCCAGTGGTTTCTTTTATCCCACTTTCTTAACAACAGTCATAGTACTTCCTTTAGCTTGTGCTATAGCAGATCATTTATTATATAGAAAACAGTACAATGCTTAAACAGGTCTTCACAGGTCAAATATGTGTAATTATAGTGATGGTTCCTAATATCAACATCTTTTGTACTCACCAAGAACTGGGAATGTGCTGATAGTTATTATGCATTAATATTATCCATTAACTTGCATATAAGTGAGGAGAAACATATTGTCTTCAAAAATTATGTGTTTTTAATTCTTTAAACTAAAGGGTTCTTATTAAAACCACTATGCATTATGCAAAAACAATTACAGCATTATTGTCATATTCTGAGTTTGTTTATTTTAAGCAAATTAAATGTTCTTTTTTACTCGCCGTTCTAATGGTTGCTTCATTCTGTGTTTTGCTGTAAACTGCTTTGTTGGTTATAGGACGATTGTCACGGTATTTTCCGAATAAATGTCAGCGTTTCCAAGAACCTCAACTTGAAACTGAAGGCTGGAGAGAAGAAGCCTGGTTTCTGGGTACCAAGAGTCTGGTATAGCTGCTTGTTGTTGTTCCTTTATCACTGCTTGATTTAGGATTGTTTTAGCTTCAGCCAATGATTGATGTATCCATTCTGTCCTTCCTCAGGGCCAACCCTCGTAATTTTAACTTTGACAATGTGGGAAATGCCATGTTGGCTTTGTTTGAAGTGCTGTCCCTCAAAGGCTGGGTGGAGGTCCGAGATGTCATTATTCACCGCGTAGGACCGGTACTGAACCCCACCTTACCTTACCTTTCCACTCACTTCCATTAAAGTGTTCTTTTTCACTTTTGACTTCTACATTATAAGAACAATGTGACAGTTTAAATACCTCTATGCCTGCAGATCCATGGCATCTACATCCATGTCTTTGTGTTTCTGGGGTGCATGATTGGACTCACCCTGTTTGTCGGCGTTGTTATTGCAAACTTCAACGAGAACAAGGTAAGAGTCACACATAAAGATACAGCTTCCTACTTTTTTTTAGATTATTTTCGGAGTGTTTTTACATTTATGTAGCAGTAAAGAAGCAGACAGGAATGGCCAAATTCCAACTGGTGATGCAGCGAAAATACCACCTTCAGGATTTAAATGTGTTTGTGTCTCCCACCACCAGGGCACTGCTCTCCTAACAGTGGACCAGAGGAGATGGGAGGATCTGAAGAGTCGACTGAAAATAGCCCAGCCTCTCCACCTGCCCCCTCGCCCAGGTGCTCACACACAAAACAAAACACATACACCAAAGGCTTTGGCAATCATTCTGTAATACAAAGCAGTGATACAGTACAGTATCAAGCATCATGTTGATGTAGCACCAGCATAATTAATCCATATTTAATAGTCTTGTTTTCCATTGAGGATTGATGCCTCAGTGGATTCACCATGACACTCAAATGATGACTAGCAGCAGTAGTGAAAAAGCTGAAAAGGAGGACAGATAACACAAATGGTTTAGACACTAAATCATGCATGTCACAGCCTTCTATGGGAAATTTGCTTAGCAAGTGTATCAAGTGTTCACACCTCTTTTGAAGTAAACTACCAGTGTTTTAACTAACTAACCTGATGACTGTTGAGTTTAGTTAGCTATTGATCACATTTCAACACAGGAATACCTAACATTTACAGTATTGCTCTTCATCCAGTTATTAGAGTCATGAGAATAGTTGTGCCTCGGAGGCAGTGTGGGAAATCGTCTCTTGTTGAGGCTGAGAACTAACAGAAAATCGATGGCATCAGTTCAAGTCAGCAGTGCTGCTGACATCAGCAGTATTAACCTGACTTTGATCCACATCCAAAGGCCCTCTGCACTGGCGCCACTCACTCACTACTGGCAGATCATTACAGAACTGAGCTGGCCTTTACCCACATCCCTACTCAAAGCACTTGAAAAAATTGTCTCTGGGGTCAGCAGTCATACAGTATGTAATGACAGAGGCTGCCACTGGATGTGCTGCTGTTGTTACATTTCATGTTCATTAGATATTAAACTCCCTGCTTTAAGGTGGACACTACAGACAGTTGCAATAAATATCCCTTCTAACAAGGATTTGTTGTGACAAGGATAAAATGCAAGCGTTCTTCTAATTCAAAGCTAGCATGCTGATAGATAGATGTCCATCACCTTCCACTTTCTTTGTATTGGCATTCTAAACTCTGGTCAATTTATGAGGTCTAGTGGTTAACTGCTCCTCATGTCGAATCTGAGTTTTCTGTTGCACGACTAAAGCAACTTTTGAATGTACAAATGCTTCCCGAGGCTATTTTGCATAGGCACCGTCATTGAATCCGTCGCTTATTGCTGCCCAAGACGATTGTGATTGGTTTAAAGAAATGCCAATAAACCAGAGCATGTTTTTCTCCCATCCCGGAATGCTGTGTGGACTTGCCAGACCCTCCCTCGCAGTGCTGTGGAGGAAGGTCTGGTGTCAATGTGAGAAAATAGTATCATTAGGTAAAGTTGGGATGGGCTTCAATAATAGCCATCACATTAGCTCCTCTCATCACATTTTTAAACCACTTCAGTTTCCTAATGGACCTAAGAGAAGATTACATCTCCAGCTCAAGTTAAAATTTTGTTTTAGGAGGTAAAATACAGAACTATCCAGTGATGTAACTGTAACCTCACTGTACGGTCTAAAAACTCTAAGACACATTTGCACTGGTAGTGTGGGTTTGCTACCTTTTCTTGACACAAATGTGTCACATACCTAAATGTGTGTGAAACCTGCAGCACAATTTAGTGTTACAGGAACACCCAAACAGTCCATGAGTGCCATCTGCAGGACAGTAAGGGACACTACCATACATTTAAGCATCAGCTGACTTATAAAGGACCACTGCTACAGTTCAGTGCCAGTTCAGACACTCAAATTTGATCACTGACTTGTACAGTGAATCCTACCCTGACTGTATGAAAATGTTGAAATAAACTTCCACAGAGAAATGTTGTTATAGCTGTGCAGGTATCAATACATCTCTGGTCTTCTATATGCCTGACAGAAAACGGGGGGTTCCGGGCTAAGATGTATGATATTACTCAACATCCCTTCTTCAAACGGGGCATTGCTGTGCTGGTGCTGGCACAGTCAGTGCTGCTGTCAGTCAAGGTAAAGCCTTACTCCGGATTTTCACTGGATGCGGAACGTCTGCGGACCGGCTCCGCTGCGGAACGGCTGCGTGCTCCGCCATCCGTCAATACCTACCAGGTCCAGATTTGTTGCGGCACATCTGCGGCCATGACTGACAACTGTAGTCACGAGGACCCACAATATCTCGCGAATTCACTTAGAATAGAACCACAAATCCAACAACAGTTTGTTTCCATTCAGAGGAGTAGAGGGGAAACAACTCTGTGCTGTGTTTTCAAGGTGTAGTGCAGGGAAATATGATCCGCCGTGAGCACAATGTATTTTATTTTGAAAATTAACCGGATTTTTATTTTGTTTCTGTGCTCAACTTCCTGTCCCACACTATCTGCCGTGTGCTGAATTGCTGCGGAGCTCTCCGGCGTCCGGCAAAAATAGAAGCTCTGCGTATCTGCTCCGGAGGGCTGCAGACCGCCGGAGCTGGGACGGAGTAGGGACGCAGCCGTTCCGCAGTCAGTGGAAATACACACATTGACTTTAATGGAAACCTAATGACTCCGCCGACGTTCCGGAGCGGATCCGCGGTCGTTACGCATGCGTGTTGACGCTATTGACGGACGGCGGAGCACGCAGCCGTTCCGTAGCAGAGCCGGTCCGCAGACGTTCGACATCCAGTGGAAATCCGGAGTTATATCACAATGCATCATGTCATTTCAATAATGTATGTGTTATTTTTCCTTATTTTTTTATTTTTTATTTATTTTGCATGTCAAGTACAATTAAGATATTAATTCCAATGTGCTAAATAAATATAATGTGAACTGACATATTGACATGTGTGCGAACCTGCTCTTCTCCAGTGGGACGTAGGATATCAAGCAACATTTCCTCTTGCCACCATGTCAGTAGTCTTCACCTTTATATTTGTACTGGAGGTGAGCCTTTTCTACTATCTCCTCATTCATCAAGTCTTATTTAGATTTTCTCTTCTGGGTATTGTCTGATGTTCCTTTTTGGTGTTGTTACCCAGGTGACCATGAAGCTGATAGCCATGTCTCCAGCGGGTTACTGGCAGAGTAGAAGGAATCGCTATGACCTACTGGTCACATCATTGGGTGTCATCTGGATCGTCCTGCACTTTTCCTTACTGGTTAGACAAATTACTGTCACATTAAGGGAACAGTTTAGGAGTTCTGATTAAGTCATGTTAAGTATTTTAGCAAATACTACACAAATAACTATATTATTTTCCCCTCTAGAATGCATATACCTACATGATGGGCACATGTGTGATTGTCTTCAGATTCTTTACAATATGTGGGAAGCATGTGAGTATATTTGCATGCAAGAACATACTCAATTCAGTGCATTTTGCCAAAAAATAATCTGTATTCTAACAACAATATATCCTTTGAAATGTGTGTGTTTGTCTGTGATGATAAAGGTGACTCTGAAGATGCTGCTGTTGACTGTGGTAGTCAGCATGTACAAGAGCTTCTTCATCATTGTGGGCATGTTCCTCCTTCTCCTCTGCTACGCATTTGCTGGCGTTGTTCTCTTTGGAACTGTCAAATACGGAGAGAACATCAACCGGTAAGGATTAGATCATCTTCTTATTCACCAGACACCCGTCCTTCATTATGCTGCTGTTCCCGCTGTTGAACACTGCAGGCTATATGCAGTAGATACAGTAAAAAACATCTTTATAGAGTTGTCTGATTCTGTCTCTCTTCTATTTGCAGGCATGCCAACTTCTCCACAGCAGGCAAGGCTATCACCGTTCTCTTCCGTATTGTCACAGGGGAGGATTGGAATAAAATCATGCATGACTGTATGGTAAGATGGGCTGCAGATCCAGCACACATCCCCACAGACAAAGGAACAGACCATCAATTCCTAATATGGAAAAATACTGTACATTGTAAACATTATATTATGTTTTGCAAGGGTC
Organism: Sander lucioperca; assembly: GCF_008315115.2. Classification (NCBI taxonomy): domain Eukaryota; kingdom Metazoa; phylum Chordata; class Actinopteri; order Perciformes; family Percidae; genus Sander; species Sander lucioperca. The sequence continues at coordinate 15,586,427 of NC_050180.1, forward strand.
GCTTCACCTCAATTTTCTACCGCTACCCCAATACAATGGAGGCGAATACATTTTTGTTTGTGGTGCTCGCAGCAAAATTAACAGTTACTCACTCCGGTTACTCACAGTTGTTCATATAACTTTGGATACTCCACAGACCTCACTGTCAGCAGTTTTCACTAGAACCACTTTCTATCAAAGAAATAGCCCCAATGAAAACTGCTGACATGGCTATCTGCAATATCACTCTGTAAATACGTTTTTTTTTTGTAATTTGGTTGAACCGACCCTTTACTGTAACATTTCAGGGAACTTTTGTTATGGGGTATGTAGGGTATGTTTCAATCGCCCCATGCATTGATGCAAATTATATATACGTTTTTTTTGTTTTTTTTTTCCTGTTCCCAGGTGCAGGCCCCATTCTGTACCCCGGATAAACATCGCTACTGGGAGACTGACTGTGGCAACTATGCTGGAGCACTTATCTACTTCTGCTCTTTTTATGTCATTATAGCCTACATCATGCTCAATCTACTTGTAGGTCAGTGTGTGTATGTATACTTGTATTGATTAAACCTTGTGGAGACACACACAGCCACATGATGGGAACTCCCCTTTCAGTTTGGAGAAAAACTGTGTGCATGCATAAAAGCCATTCAAAAGAATGACAATCTTGTGCTTTGGCTAGGGCTCTTTTTCAGGCTGCTTTATGTAACTCAAGACAGCAGAGCTAATAAAGCACAATTACACTTGGGTTTATCATCTCTTCAACGACACAACAAGAGTTTCTCCAGAGACAGGAGTTTAGTTTTTTACAGATTATTATCAGCACAATTTCTTTTTCACGTCAGAGGACTGTATCTATGTCATTCACTTTCATATGTTTTGTATTCTTGTCTGAAAAGAAACCCCAGATAAACCAGAGATACTAATTGTGATATAAGCACCACCACTGACCTATTGCAAAGAACACTCTTTATAGAAAAAGAAAGAAAAATGGAAAGTAGCCACACAGCTCCAAATCTTAGACAGTGAATTAAGTGCCCGGCAGTTACAAAGATCGAAGAAAACAAAAACTCTGGCACTCACAGATAAGTAATCTTCTTATGTAATGTGAGCAAAAAATGAACGCATCTCAGCTAGAAGCCGTCATCAACACTGGCTTCTAGCTAAAAGGCGTTCATTTTTTGCCTGCATTAAATAAGAAGATTACTTATCTGTGAGTGTCGGGAGTTTTTGATTTTTTGGAAAAAGAAAATACCCTTAAAATCACACACACAAGAAATAATGCATGAAAAGAGCAAGAGTGATTGTTGTATTTATCTTCTTGCTTGAGCTCATGTTATGAGAATCATTTATCATCATTATTATAACAGTCTGGGTTTCAATCAACGCATTATCGTGATATGATTAATTGAGTTTTCCAGAAGCCTGGGCTGTTGACTCATGGCAGCATAAAAAAATAGATATTTTAAGGATATTTAAAGTGCAGAAGAACAACTAGACAAACACAGATGATTGATGCATATTTAAATGAAAAATACATATTATATTGCTATCATGGAATATTTGCATCTGTGAGTATTGATATATCTTGCTATTGCTGCAGCCATCATCGTGGAGAACTTCTCTCTGTTCTACTCCACTGAGGAGGACCAGCTGCTGAGCTATAATGACCTAAGGCACTTCCAAATCATCTGGAACATGGTGGATGACAAACGGGAGGTGAGAAATTAGCAATAGGAGAGAGGATGAGGACACCGCAGAGGGGAGAGGGTGATGATCATTTGGCTATGAGCAAAGGATAATATAAGTTAAAAGCAGGATGAGAGCTAATGAGAAGGGCTGAAGGGAGTGAAGTATAGCCGTGAGTAACAGGACTAAAAATAATTAGAACAGTCTGTGCTGGATCAAAAATGTAGACACCCCCCCCTCCCATTTATCTATTATGACATCCAGATGTACTGTAGGCTTTCATTTTCAATCATTTGCACAGGCATGCACAATTATAACATACAGAACAATGTAAATGTGAGCAGCAGCCCTAACATATTGTTGGTCCCACCCCAACCCTATTCACATCAGTGTCACTAGCTGTAATTGTGGTCTGACATCCCACATCCCACTGACTCCCCACTCCCACCCAACCACCCCCAAAAATAAATTAAAAAAAGGTCATTAAGTGTCTTTTACTCTCAGACTTAAAAGCTAGACACAAGAAATTCAAGTCTCAGCATCATAGACTTGAGTCACGTCACAGGCTCTTGAATAACAACTTGACTTCTATGACTGTTTCCCCAGGGTGTGATCCCCACATCTAGGGTGAAGTTCCTGCTTCGTCTCCTCCGAGGCAGGCTGGAGGTGGACCTGGACAAAGACAAGTTGCTGTTTAAACACATGTGCTATGAGATGGAGCGACTGCATAGTGGAGGGGATGTGACCTTCCATGATGTTCTCAGGTGACCATGGAACACAGATAACAGTGTATAAGTATTTAAGTGGGACCCACTAGGATAACACAATGTAACACCAATACTGAGCTGAAATGTCTTTAACATGTTAAATCTCCACAGTATCAGTCCAAATCTCTAAGTGGTGCTGCATCAAAAAATATTTATTAGTTCTGTCCAACTGAAATTCTGGTTCGAGGGACTCCAGCACAGCAGATAACAAAACCTGCTTCTAAAGACAAATTGGGACTGACTGTCTTAACAACTTGACTCATTCTGTAAGTTATATAACATCCCATAATTTCAGGGTTTAGAAGTCTGTAAAACTTCAGTTAGGTCTTGATGAGTTGAAACGTCTTCTGTGCAATGTTGACTTGTACAGTACAGCTTTACATGTAAGTAGTATTTTTGCTTTAAAGCCCTGATAATCTTTAGTTTTCCCGAAGCATAAATATATTCCACTAAACATGTTCCTCTTTTGTGTGTGTGTGTGTGTGTGTGTGTGTGTGTGTGTGTGTGTGTGTGTGTGTGTGTGTGTGTGTGTGTGTGTGTGTGTCAAACAGCATGCTGTCATATCGCTCAGTGGACATTAGAAAGTCTCTCCAGCTGGAGGAGCTGTTGGCCAGGGAACAGTTGGAGTACACCATTGAAGAAGAGGTTGCCAAACAGACCATACGCATGTGGCTCAAGAAATGCCTCAAACGCATCCGGGCGGTTAGTCTCTCAACAGAAAACACACAGACATGCCTTATGAAAACAGTCTCATTCCCAGGGAATTTTTCCAAAGATGCATGTACAGTACACGCTACAGCATCACACACTGACCACATTATGTCGCTGTGCCCTTGCAGAAGCAGCAGCAGTCGTGTAGCATCATCCACAGCCTGAGAGAGAGCCAGCAGCAGGAGTTGAGCCGCTTCCTTAACCCCCCCAGCATAGAGACCACCTTGCCAAGTGAAGACCACAATGCTAACAACCCAGACAACCCTTCGCAGCCTGAGGTAAAGCCCCACATTCATACCAACACTGCGTACAGTACACACTCACACGTGCTGACAGCTTGATATATAGCAAGCACATCATATAATCTGCAGGTGTGCGCTTGCAGTGGTAAAACAAAGCATATCCCCTCTTTGTTTAGATGAGTGGTCTCCAGCAGCTACTCAGCCCTACATTGTCAGACAGAGGAGGCTACAGGCAGGACTCTTCAGACCTGGGGAAACCACAGAGGAAGCTGGGACAGTGGCGACTGCCTGCAGGTGTGTACAGTACAGCTCTGTATACGGTCTATTGCAAGTGGCACAGTTCTGTAGAGATTACATAGAGATAGTCAATTAAAAACTATTATTTACAATAGTGGTCTGGCAAGAGGATGTGGAATTTTAAAAATAAAGACAAAGCAATGTAGGTTGACATGACAAGAATCAGGCCGTGAATCCTCTGTTCTTTGTGTTTGTCGTGTCAGGTCGCACAAGTGTCAAGTCCATAGTGTGTAAGATAAACCCTGTCAACGATGAGGCTTCTTCAGGGTCAGAGGTGAAGAAGTGGTGGACCCGTCAGCTGACTGTGGAGAGCGACGAGAGTGGCGACGACCTCATCGACATTTAGAGAATGAGGCGCTGCGCATCTTGCAGTTTTTTTTCACAGATGAGCTGGGAAGCTTGCTGTCTGACTCAAGTTGTTTCAACTTGCTCTCCCCTGATGAATGAAAACAATGCTTTTTCTAATCTCTTTTTATCCAGGTTCAGAGCTCTTCTGAAAGTATTGCAGGCTGTGCATGCAGGTTATCGATGATACTGTCGTTGAGCAGCCACTTTGACATGTAGTCACGATTTCAAACCTCTGGGATAGGTATTACTTTTCCTTTGTGATTTCCACTCATTACGATTGCTGAGTTTTTCTATGCAGGCACATATGGTGTTAAGGCAGACTGTGTGACATGAAAGGACATGTTGCATTCATGAAACAAACCAAGAAGCTGCTGCTCTATATGTTTTCCACTGTTCTGCTGTTTCATGTCAACTTTTGAAACCGGTAATTACGTTATTGGTGCAGCTAAAAATAAGTTGTGATGTCCCTTTACGTCAATGTCTTGTTCTTCTGTTTTAGTCCATGTTTCTGATCATGTCTCTTCTGGAGTTCAGTATCAATCGTATAAATATCGATTTCCTTATAATCACTTTATACTTAAACCAGTCCTTTTGTTCTTGTCGGTAGAACAAGCAAATAAAGCAACTTTTAGATTTATGACTGTGAATGTAATTAAAAGTCAAATCTATCTTGTGTATTTGTGTGGAGTTAAAACATGAAATATTTTGTAAATGATTATAAATCCGTAGCTTTATCAAATATTAAATTATTCTAATAAAGGCCTGCATAGGCATTTATGAGCAAAAGAATTGTCAGATTTGATTTCCTTTACATTACATTACATACTTTAAGCAGACACTGATAAGCAGCCATCCACACTTGCTTATCGAAACATTCAATTCTAAATTCCGACAGGTGCTGTTCAATATGAGACTGAAAATTGTTTAAAGTTTTAAATCCCTAAATATATGGTTAATACTATTTTCCTGTTGGGGTTTTGTGTCCACAATAAAACAAAAATGCTTCTATCTAATCAATGATTGTACATGCTGATTATAGACATTTTGTGCAGCCTTTAACACAAGTCCTTAGTCTTGATTTGGCCATTCCATGATCGCTTTAAAAGCCTGTTGCCGCATTCATAAATCACTTGTTTTACACAGTGATTCAATTGAGGGGGATTTTAATTACCCCTTTACAGTATGAGTAAAAAAAAACAACCTGGGATTAGACTAACGAAGGAGGTAATTGAGTGGACAGATGCTGTTTAATGATTCTCCTCGTACACATCTGCTCAGATCAAACACCCAGTGCAGTCCCCACCTCTTCTCTGCTTAACACTGCCCTCTCCTGGATACACGCTGAGCTGCCCTGATAAGCTGTTGAGCATGTTTTTTCTGACTATATGGTCCCAACTTAGTTTTTTACATTTCTTGCTATGTATGAAATGCAACTAAGTGAGCAAAGGAGAATTGACTCAGTTGTAAGACTGGCGTGCAGGGCTGTTCTGTTAGATTACATTATATTGTGCAGTTTTTTCCTCCTCAACATTCTCTATATTAAGTCATTGCTTAACCTGGTGCCCAGCACTTTTTCCATTTCACAGTGATGACCGATGATGACAGTCCTGTCATCACAGCAGCTTACTGTGGACCTAGATGAGCTCAGTTTCCAACCAGCCGCCCAGGTCAGCATGAATCTGCCGTCCACAGAATGAAATGCAGTTGATCCTGTAGACAGGCACTGTGAGTACACACACCCACTCACTCACACACACAAACAAACAAACAAACTCATAAACAGAGGTGTGTGTGTGTGTGTATTAGTCTTTCATTTTACGCCTTGCGTTCCTTGATGATGTATTTCTTTCTCCTTAATTTTTCAGACAATTACCCCAGGTTAGATTTGAGCTAATTGACTAATGCACTCAACTGCCGGCTGCAGCTAAAGCATTTTTTTCTTAACAAGGGCCCTTGTTAGACAATGAATTAGCCTATTAAAAGAGTCAGGGTCTTCATTTGTCCATTCAAAAGCCCAGTAAGTTTCACAGTTGATGGAGTGTGTATGGGGTTTGGCTGGATAATGAATGTGAGGGAAAGCAGAGAGAGTGGAGAGAATCAGCTGCCTGTGGGACGCCTACTTGCTCTATAGAAATCATGACTTACTCACACATTCCAGTCTCGATGATTGAGTGCCCCCCCCCACCCCCCACCCCCCTCCCGGCATATGGTCCTGTAGGGAAACAGTATGACATCAGCCCTCTTGCCAATCAACTGTCTTTAATTTCTCTTTTCTCGCTCTTTCTTCTCCTCAACCATCGCCTCTTAAGCTCCACTTAGCTCAGAACTAGCTCATCAAAGGGCTTTTTCTCTTTTTTCTCATTTTCGCCCTGCGTGGTTGAACACTTTTTTGTCTTTTAATTGCCTCTGCATCACACTGGCTCTTACAGGCCCTGTTGTTTTTACCCTCTCTATTGTAATTTGCCCATCTCTCCCTTGTGCATGTCCACTGCTTATTTAGGGCCTAATTGAGGCACTTTGGTAATTGAGGAGGAAGTTCTTAAGAGCAAAGGGAGTGGAAGAGAGTCTGTGAGTCGAGATTACCTGTAATTAAAGTACATGATGGCTTTGATGGCTTGGTCCCCTCCTGTTGAGATGTCGCCTTCAAATCCTGGCAGCAGCCGCAGCATCACATAGACTTTAAAATGCATTCTCTACCTAAACTGCAGCACAAGACCACTACACACACACGCATACTGTACACATGGATGCTAATACTGCCAATGCTGTATGCATGACAGATAGAGCCATCAAGCAGAAATTCTTATACAAAAAGCATATACTTCACATACTGTACATCCCAAGTACAGTTGTTAATGGCTCTCGACCACAGCTAATTAAAAACTAGTTCTAGAGGAGAAGTGTTGGAAAGTAAATATAATTTAGAGCACACTTGTCACCCTCCCACAGAAAGTCTGAATGTATACCTCTGAGACTTCACACAGACAATGTGACCATGTTATCTGATTATTAAGCAGAAATGAGGTGTGATTGCCCTTGAATGTGTAAATGTTTCGAATGGCAGAGATGTAAATGGTGAGATTCCTCATGATCTGATTTATCATTGGCTGACAGATTCCAACACCTTTGCCAAGAGCATATAGGATACTCAATGCTTGATTCACTTTTCATCTTGGCTGCAACTACTTTCCTTCTTGTCTTTGCTTAGACTCCACTTCATTGTGTGTATCTTTTACTGATGTCGAAGCACCATGGCACCAAGGAGCGCAAAATAATGCACTCAGTCCTTCACTCAAATAGAAACTTGCCTATAAACCATAAATTGAGCAAAGACACCAGACCAAAGAGAAGTGTAAAGGCGTTATGCTCTCAATCCATACAATGAGTGCCTCAACAGTAAGACTGATTAGAGTAAATATGAGGTGAAGCAGGTTAAAAACTTTCTCTCACTGAGCTCCTCATGGCTATTGTCCCTTCTAGACACTATTGAGAGTGTCTGTCTGCAGCCTTGAGCAATTAAGGGACACCAACAGGGGTTAAAGCAGGGTGAGCCTCATAAGGAGGCCATTGTTCCTTAAGGCCAAAATGACGTCTATTTCAAAAGATGCACAGGATTATCTGGCATGTGCATTTGTACAGAAGTGACTAGTCATTTGTCATTTTAGTACATGACTACATAATGAAGTGTGATTATGAATGAAGGCCCCTTTTTATATTTCTTTTTCTGAAGATGAATATTCTATTTTCATCATTTCAATGTAGCTTGCTCTCCATTTTAGATCCTTGTTGTGAATATTTCCCTCCTTTCCACACATTCTTGGCCTCATAAATAAGGTGGTGGCAGTGCAAATTAGCCGCCTGTATCTCATGTCAACATCCACCCCAGGTCTGGGCCTGATCCTGTCCCTGTGTTTTGAAACAGATGGCTACTACTACAATAAAAAAAGTAGCAAATTATTTTAGCAGCAGGCGGCAAAAGCAATTAACAACTGGCATAATGTGTTGATTAAAATCCATTCCAGTCTCAATGAAGGGAGAAAGAACTCTCATTTTCCACTCAGTCATTTGGCGTACATCCACCGCTCAAAGTCCACTCACCTTGACCTGACCACAGCTGTCGTTCACTTAGGACCATGATTCTTTGACCACATTCACTTTCCACTGAATATGCAGAAATAAGACCCACTCTTTTTATTACTCGTGCGTTGGCTACAAAACGATTAAAAGTGCAATTAAACTTTTTTTAAATTAAATTAAAAAGAAATGAAATGGCTCTTTCTTCCCCATGTGAACTTAAAGAACACCATCGTTGCATGATGTATAGGTAAACTGTCTTGTAAAATAGTATGAAAACAGTAATGGTGAGATAAAACTGCCTCAGCTTAAATTCAACTTCAGTTTCACTTTCCCACTCAAATTTAAAGCTGTCATTTCACTGTTTTTTCTCTGTGCTTTACAGTATAATCTTTACCATAACTGATCTGGGACTGGCTGTTTTCTGCATAATTAGAACAAACATCTTCTATTTTTCCATATAAGTTCAATTTAAAAGCCTGTTTCATGCTTGAAATATATCTCTCAGATTTAGACTCAGACTATGAAACTGCGGCTCCTTTGTAAATGTGATGAATGCAGGAAGTCATTTTTCAGGCCTTTACCTCCATGTTCCTCATCAACAGCAGTCAATTGCCACCCCACCGATCACTGAGCACCAAGTGAGAGGCTGTACTTTGTCTTTGAGCCAGAAAATCTAATTTTCACTAAACACCTAATCAGTCCCATTCATCTGGCTATGGTTCCCTAGTTCCCCAGTTCTACACCTGGCTTTGGTGTCTTTAATTACTAGAAGACGGGCTTTGTCTGATCTGTAGCCAAGATTGGAATATGAGTGACAAATGCGGAAGGAAATCATACAGGCTCGAACCAATTCAATTACCCACCAATCAAAGTAGAAAGGCCTGTAATTGCAGTGAAAGGGTAACAATGAGAGCCTCCACTTCAGTCTGAACATTGAGGGTATTATTAGCATGGAATAATGCCTACCTGCAGGGGGTGCTATGCTCAAACTATTAAATTTCACTGCAGCGAGCAATCTTACAGATCACTGGGAAAGCATTTTTTAATGTGATTATAGCCCTCGGTGAGACATTACCTTATAATTTCATGTTTTTAACTCTGCCATTATGTCAAATTGTGCATGAATATGGTGTTTGCGAGCAAGGAAGCAGAAAATGGATATGACATTATGAAGAAGCAAAGCATTAACTCTGCAATGAGAATTAGGAAATTTGACTGTAATGTACTAACAATGACAGAAGAAGCAGCATTGTGTAGGAATGATTTCACATCAGAATAGACAAGATGTCCTAAAGGAAAGACCTATCTGCACTGGAGATCAAACCATTATCCATACCTTTGTAAACCTCCAACTCTGATCGAAATTACTAGCTACATCCCTGACTGTCTTGTTCTGTATTTCTACTCCAATATCAAACCAAGGCATTCTGTGAATTTTGTATCTGACCATAAAAGTCTTCAAAGAAAACAAACAAATAGAAACCAGCATCATATGCTACAGTCAGGTCAAGCTGAAGAAGAATGGCTCTCAGACTCCATCATTGTGTGCTGGAAGAACATTGTGCATTCACACAAAAGAACAACGTGCTTCCTCCTCAGCTCAAAAGGCATCCATACGTAGTTTCTTATTCTACTGAGATCAAAGACTGCCTTTAATTTCGGTCGGTCTGCACCTGCCAACATTTCCCTCCCCTTTCTCTGGAAATTGTGAATGATTTTAACGTATGTATTTGTCATCAGCCCCCTCCTCCCTCTGTGTCCAACCTACAGTAGTCATTTAAAGCCCTAGACCCAGAGATGTATAAAAGCCCAGACAGAGAAATGGAATGTCGGTGACAGAGGCAGAGAAATATAGAAGTCTGCTGCCAACTGACAGAAACCCCCACTGGCTGCAGAATGGGATAGTTTGGGACAACTCAGGTACAAAGTGACAACTACAATTTTGCCTTTCCTTTTGTTTTTTTGTTTTTATGCCTTCCTTTGTTTGGCTGCATTTGAAGATTGCCAATCACGATATCAAAAGAGAACGCTATTGTCATATAGTTTGTTTTCCAAACGTAACCTTTCTCTGCTCTGCAGTCACACTTCATTTTTCAGATTCCGAAAATTCAAACTCATGTTTGGGGTATGCGCATGCATGCCCGCACATACACACAGGCTGGCACGTGGGTACATGCACAAAAGCAAACAAACAAAATCAAACAACATCAAACAGTATCAAAGTGAAAATCAGTGTCCTTCATGGAATGTGTGATGTTACTGATTATTTTCTGCTTGGCTTGGCACAGTTCTGATTTTTTAAGACAGTGTAGATCTGATTTTAAAATAAGATTTTGATATTTGGCATGACAACTTCACAGCAATTAATTTCACACTGGGGACAGGACTTGCCAGGATACGTGTCTGATCACAAGATTATTGGGATAAATCTGGTTTACTTGTTTATAACCTGATTTTAATTGTCAAAGGAAACCTAATTATCCCGCTTCATTTAGATGATAGCTGCAGTCATCTGACTTTTTAACTTGATAAGCTCCTAGGACACAGACTCAACATACATGTTCAAGCGACAGTAAGGAAGCCAAACAAGCAAGTCAGTAAGTGTACCATCAAATGGTTTGTTGAGCTTGACCTGATAGTTGAGGATGAAGTTACAGTATAGTCTTCATGCTGCCAGAAACGGGCCTCTCCAGTCTCCACACAATTCATTATTACTGATTTGGCTCTACAGGGAGTCTGTCTCTATGGGCACACACACGGATTCACACACAAGATGATACCAGAATTGTAGGATTACCAGAATGTTGTGTTAGTTTGCTAACTTAGTACATACTGTATATAAGTGGTGGGGAGTATACAGTGTTAAGGAGTAATGGAGGCCAAGGGATCCAGACTCACTGAAGCGCAGACACAGGCTTTTGTTGTATCAGTCTCTGGGTGAGAGAAGCGGAAGCATTCCGGAGTTCAGGCTGCTTCCATTTCTGTCTCTCTGAGTGCTCACAAATACACAAAAGTGCAGCATCTTGCCTGTGCCTCCATTTCTTTTGCGAGTTTGATCTTCCAAAGGGTTTATAATGAGACTGTAGAACACTGAGCAGACAGTTGCATATGATTAGCTCTGAATAGTTTCCATTTTTGTTTACATATCTGTACTGACAAAAGAACTTCTTAGTGATACCAATAAAATTAGCTCCACCTCTGGGATTTATTCATGTTTTATGGTTTTACAACTTTGCATCACTGACAAATTATTATGTCAAATGAAAAACAAATCTCTACAGCCATCCAAATTAAGTTGAAATAGTATTTACTCCATTTATGGTGCACCTAATCCCCACTGGTGGGGCTAGTTTCTAGAAATTGATGGAGATTACCTATGTGTAATTTTAGGTCAGATACACCTGCTTCTGGAAGCTCCAGCAGCTGGTTAGTCAGTTTTCTGGCATGCATGCATGCATACGTGCTGCCTTTTCTGTCCACACAATGACACTCTCACGTGACCAAAAAGAGGAAGAGGAGCAAGATATAGACAGAAATTTGCAGAGGGGTGGCAGGTTTGACATATATCATCAATTTTATTAAAACATTCCTGAAGAGAAAGTCTACTACCCCATTCTCTCTATAGTGGTATTTGTTTATTATTTGTGTTAAGTTAGGCTTATATGTTACATCAAATACCAGAGGGCATGCTTGTTCATAATGAAAATATAAGACTAAAACAGGAAATAAACCAAATCAAGAATGGCATTAAATAAATCATACTTCACAATAACTCCTGCAGCCTTCTGATATTTTTTAGCTTTCGAAGAGTAGGCAGGAAGCACTTTTAATTTAAGATTGAGGGGCCAGTTAAATGAATGCAACTACTCTCTCTGGCTGCAGAAGGGTAATCTACAGGAAACATAGTGCAGGGGTTGTTGTGGTGACTGTTAAATCTTGTGTCACGTGAGAATCATTAAAACACGTGTCAAAGTCATGGCCCGGGGGCCAAATCCGGCCCTCGCAAATTTTGATCTGGCCCACATATCAATTTAGGTTCACAATAAATTTTGGCCCACCTAGTTGTGCACCAAACCAAAAGTTTTCAAACTGCAATTACACGACACTCACACACAGAACCAGAGCTATGCATATTCATTTCATTTATATTCACATTCATATCATTTTTTGCTGATATGTTAGGGCTTTATGTGGACCAACTTGTATGTGAGAAGGCTATATGAGACATGCAATAATACAGTCAAAAATATTTGCCTTTTGATTAATAAAAGCATGTCAATAAACTATACATGTCTGGCCCTTGAGATGTGATTCTCATTTTCCAGTGTGGCCCTTAGTGAAATTGAGTGTGACACCCCTGCATTAGAATATATTGTAAATCTGTCATCTGTTCAAGTAAATTTAAATTGACTGCATTTATATAGCACTTTTCTAGTCTTAACAACTTCTCAAAGCGCTTTTACATAGTACAGGAACCATTCACACACACACACATTCATACCCTGGTGGCCGAGGCTGCCATACAAGGTGCCACCTGCTCATCAGATAAACATTCACACACTGATGGCGCAGCATCTGGAGCAATTCGGGGTTTAGTGTCTTGCCCAAGGACACTTCAACATGGGACTGCAGGGCCAGGGATCGAACCACCGACCTTCCGATTGGTAGACGACCACTCTAGAACCACCCAGAAGGAGCCCAGAAGAAAAACATAAAAATATGCAGAAGATTCAAACCCACAAAACCATTATCAGTTCTGTTTTATAACCGCTATCATGGTATTCTGAGCTACATCAGCTCCCAAATAAAAATGAACTATGTAAGGAATTCATTTATCATGAGTCTTATGCTTTCTACATTATCTTAGTCTGCGTGCAATGAAGATTACATTTTTTGGTCATTTTTCCAGTGTGACTGTGCTGCTTTTTGAATAAAACATATGGCTAAAATAATGTGGTGAAAGTGCTATGAATACTAAGCTAAAGATTGATTAGGGTGAGTTTAAGGGTAGTCTAATGATGGAAGCAAATCCCAGCATCAGCTCAGAGAGGAGTCTAACACACTATGAAAACAATACAATTTACAGATAAGTAACTAAAGAGCAATATCGTGTTTCATGCAGGCACCAATTAAAGGGAGGTTGTCGAGAAAAAAAATAACCAGCATCACTAACAAATAAACATGAATTTGTACAGGCAGGCAGCAAGGTTCAACCCATACTGCATGCACCAGACAACAGCAAAAGTCATTAAACCACAGCAAAATGTCTGAAACAAACTTAACGACACCACCAATATGCCAAAGTCTGTTTGCAATATGACTGATTTTAACTGTTGTCATAGAAGTAATGATTAGCCTAAGATATTGCACTATGTTAGCAGCCAAAATTACCTTAAATATATTCAGATTTAATCAAAAGTACATCTTTTAAAACACGTACAACTTTAGTGGTTTTCATTTAAAGCCACCCCAAAATATTTTTCTCAATCAGCTTCTTTGAGCTATAGGATCCTACGTGAGCACAGTGGAAGGCCGTTTCCTTGCACTAATTAGGATTTAGCTGTATTTGAATCAAAGTGTGATGCCAGTTGTGGGATTATTTGTTTATTTGTGTTGCCAGGCAGCTGTCAAACTAATCTGATGAAACCACACCCAGGCCTGATGAATCAGTACACTTTTGAGTGTTAAACTTTGAATTAATTATACATAAGGATGTTCTTTTCCTTATTTTTTTTTTTTTCATTATTTTGGTTGTTACTTATTTTAGTCATGAATATATAATGTTACAAACAAACACGTACTAGATACAACTTAAGTTTTCAGGAACTTTAACAAAGACTACATACTTTTTCTTTTCCTTGGGAATAAAACATAAAAATGTCTAAGGGGAATGGCATAGAGAATAGGCTACTTTTTATAGGCACTGTATATGACTGTTCTTCTTTTATGTTCATTGTAATATCTCTGTTGAATTCCCTCTGCATCACATTGCTATTGATGGCGACTTCAAAAATAATTTTAGAATGAAGATGCACTTTAAAACACAACCTACATTCCCTAAACCTTAAAGCACCAACAACATGCTCAGAGCACCTAACAAGCAAACATTCTCTGTATGTTTAATCTAGGCCAAATTCATCATATTCATAACAACGGCTGTGTTTGTGAGGAAAAACACATGTTGTAGAATGCTTCTCATCACTAGCTATTATTGGCAACTATGTAGAATAAGTCACTTCCAATGTATATATGTACTGTATGTCTAATATGGATTGAAACATAACTGAAAAAACATTAGATTTACAGATTAAGCTAATTTTGTCTAGTCAAGAAGAAATGAATCAAAATGATTCAAGTTGGTGTGCACTGAAATTTATTATCACTGAGTAACCCATCCCTTGTAAATAATGCTGGGCAGACTTTTTTCTTTTGTCCTTTACTCTTGCCCTACAACAACAGGAGGAAATAAATACCTACTGTACACAGCATGACCTCTTTTGGACTATATCAGGGAAGGGCACGACACCTGCAACATCTATCACTCTGCATGGGCTAAGGTTGCTACAGTAACTGTGCCCCTGATTCTAAGCTCATCTTTGATCCCTAATTTTTCTTTAAGTAACACTTTAGAATAGGGCGCCTGGGTAGCTCACCTTGTAGAGAGTGCGCCCAAATATTGAGGTGTGCTCCTCTACGCAGCGGCCACGGGTTTCGACTCCAACCTGCGTCCCTTTGCTGCGATTGTTGCTCAGTAGTCCATACTGTACCCTTTAATAATAGAATAGGTTAGTTAAAAAAATAATAACTATAAGTTGTTTTTATGTTCCCAGATTGTTACCCCCTTTATTCCCTAACTTCACATCTTGTTCCCTACCACTATCACTACATACACACTACATACTGGTACACTATTAGTACACAAATGTTTAATTTATGTTTAAGGTTTACTTACTGCTACTGTAAATGTGACACTGCGTTAGAATAAAAGAATGATTTACTTTGTGCTGTGTGAAAGATGGACACAAAACACAATCAGTGTCATGCTCATTTCATGTTATGTGGCAGTTACATATGATCTTTACAAAGATTGCTCCAATTTATAGTAAAGCGCGGCTGCAGGCTAAGGAACTCTCGACTGTACCCAAACACTAATGACTCATAAAGCCTCACTGCCACCTCAACTTGACAAATGGCAAATGTCAGCGGCATATTCTCCTGGTAGGCATAATTTTATTAAGTGCAAATATCACTGTGCTCCTTAGGAGACACTCAAAGGTTAGACTAACAGCTATAGCAGTTTTATGTGTTTTGCTGGGATTTTGCAGCAAGTCAGGCTCCCCTGAGCTGATGGACACAACCAGTCAAGCATGAGGATGGATGCTCTAACTAAATGCAATAAGGAGAAGCTCAGGCTAAGATCATGTTTATTTAAAAGCCTGGGACAATAACCAAATGGAGGTCAGTAAGGTAAGGGGGAAGGAGAGAGAAGGGAAAAGAGAGAGAAAATAAGAGACTGGTGGCATATAAAGAGGCAGATAATTTTTTCCCATGTATTGGCTGTGGTAATTTGTTGACTCACTCATCCATGCAGAGTCTTTATGTTTAATGCAGGCCTCCAGAGGGGAAAGGAGGGAAGAGAGGGAGGCAATAGGGGTTAGGGGTACCCTGAGAGATTAGCCTCCACCTCTCAGTGTGAGAGACGGAGGTGGATGAATATCCACCCTTAAAGAGGGCCTCAGATGCTAATGGCGACTTCATATTGGCCTGACTCTGCTCATTACACCTGCCAAATAATTGATGGGGAAAGATGAATGTCCCGATTCTCTGAAAATGAGTGGTTTAGCTTACAGGTGGTGTATGAAATAAACATAATACATACAATTTAAATTTAACATATGTAAAATATCTTCTCATTATAGTTTATGAAAATGCATTTCATCGATAATAAAGAGGAACACAACAATTCTCAACGCCCAGTTCAATGTCATCCAGCTGTCAGATGCTTGTCTGGGCTTTGATGTGTGCTGTGGTCTGACACCCATCATCCTCACCCAGCTGTTACTGGCATGCATGCCCTGACCTGGCCCTCGAAAGGGTCATACCCATGTGGACAAACATTGGTGGCCCAATGCTGGCAATGGCTCCCTGCGAATCCCATTTACAGAAAGAGTTACCACTGTCTGTTCTACTTAGAGACCTAAGAACATCAACCTGTCCGTAACAACTCCTGACGAAGACTGAAGCCTGTAACATATCATATTTTTAGTGTTTTTTTCGCGTAGTCACACTGTGAGGTTTCATGGTAAATAAACGTTAAAATAAGTTAGTTTCTGAAAATTGTGTGGCAGATGTTCAGATCTACTTCCAAAAGTTGTCTGTTGAAAGTAAAGAGAATGTGATGGCCTTGACAGCAGATTTTGGGCTTGAGGGTTGAATATATAATGTGGCAAGGTGTGTGGAGAAGTCTTGGCTGAGGCTTTCGCTTAAACAATCCCAGGAACTACGAAATCCAAAAAAACAAATCAGGAACAAGTTCCATTGCTGCATATGCATTTGTTTTTCCACGTGCCTTAAGAACCATAAAGATTAGACTGAAAACTGAAAATCAACAACTTTCTTTGAGATGCAACATTTGCATGTCAGAACATACAAGTCTACAACTGTGTGATGTTTAAATGAATGCTTAAACGAAGACATACAGTGGAGTAAAGAGAGATTGAATGTGCCGCAAAAGCAAATTGTCTGCTTTAGACAGACAGCCTTTCTGCAAAGAAGCGATGAGCTTCTGAGTGTTTTCTGGTTCTTTTTCTGCTTTATTTAGAAAGAATTAGCAAAGAGGGATATGTTTTGTCTGACTTGCTCTATCTCTCTTGTCAGCCTACTCTCTCTTGTCTTGCTCGTTTGTATACTATTTGGGTAGCTGGACTTCATCTAAAAAAAGTTACATTAAAAGAAACTCATAATAAGTCATAATATTAACACTAGCAACAACTAGGCTTACTTGTAGTCCAGATGACAGTTGAACAGTGTCTCAAGGCTTTCAGCAACGTCTCAGTAACGTTAAAGGCAAAATGAACCTAGGGGTTAATAACACGTGTACAACGTTTTCTGGGATATGTTTTCATGCTAATCGTTCACATATACAGGCGGGCGCCATCTTAGGTAAACAGTCATGACCAGTCAAACGACGACCGCCGTGCAACCAGTAACATAGCTCAAGCACGGAGTTCGTCGTTCGACCGGTTGTGACTGTTTTCCCAAGATGGCGCCTGCCTGTATATGTGAACGGTATTGTCTTTATAAACTATCTTTTTAATAAACTGTCTGTACACTTACAAAGTTCTCAATGCTTCGGTTTACATGTAGTGACCCTCGTTATGCTACCGTGGAAGTGTGGTGCTATTTTGAGCCGTGTTAGTGGTGTAGAAATAGCGATTTCTTTTTACTTTACCCTTGCCCCGACGACTAGCGTTATAAGGTAATTAGCGGTTTGTGCTAAAACTGGTCACATTCGATTAGTATGAAAACATATCCCAGAGAACGGTCGACTCGGTACACGTGTTATTAACCCCTAGGTTCATTTTGCGCCAGATTTGTCCTTTAAGCAATGCAAACTCCAACATGAGTTCCTATAGGCCATGGGAAAGTACTACATCATGAGCAAAGTCTTGGTTTGCTCTATCCAAAACCAAAACTAGGTTTTCTGCTGTCAAAATTCAGGTGAAGTCCTAAAGGGTTCCTGGAAAACTTTCTGCAGTGGAAAAGGGCCAGTAGTGCTGATGTAGAGAGCGCATATGTTGGTGACTTATTACCTTCCAATTAAAGGCACAATTAATACTAACCATTACATTCCAATTATGAGTGTGACCATTATACAATATAATTTAGCATTAAAGGTCCAATGTGTAGGAATTTCTTCCATCATATATCATTGAGATCATATATCACAATCAACTCTCTCGCGCCACGCAGTTCAAAGTACGTATTACAGCTACGGTAGCCTTCACGCTTTTTTCTGATATCCTTTTTCTTTTTCTGGGCGAAGAAGAAGACTCATGTTCCTGAAATTTGGATTTTGAATACGTGTGGTCCTCCACGTTTCCTTCTTCAAACTTGCCGGGGCCGGGAAGCTACGATACCCATTAGCAGCATTAGCAGCACCTGTGAGTTTATCATGTGACAGGGAAAACGTCAAAGGCGGAGCAGTATGTCCTGTATGTCCCTTACCGGCTAACATATTTCAAGATGACGCATGAATATGGAGCGTCTACCCCAGTTCATACGAATGCAAATGTAAAATTTCAAGCCAAAAGGAATACTTGGAATTGATGGTGGTGGTAAAATATTCATGAGAAAGGACACGTTTGTGAACAGGCAACGCAAATTTTGATAATGAACAACTAAACACGTTACACACTGGGCCTTTAATGCACATAATATAGTACTTTGCATGGAATATAAGCAGCAAGCTGTTTATTTTGTCAAATCCTCAATATCAACTGTTTTTTATGAGTCTCCCATCATATTAAGATGAGATCAACATTTAACTCTCTTTGTTTGACTTTCATCTATTTTTAGACTTTGTTGCTGATTTACAACTCCTCGGTACATATGCCAGAGATGATACATTGCTATAATGAATTGGCCTCTTGGGTATAGAATGACATAAATAAAAGCCTGGAGCTACCTCTATCCATAGAAACTGATGTTCATCTCATAAATGAAATCAGCAGACTGTACCATACACCCTGCTGCCTGAAATAGCATGTCTCTGCAACACGATGTACACAATGTGCAAAACATCTGCGCCCCTCTATTACCTTCCTGTGTTTGGTGAATTCTGCCTCTAGAGCATTAGTACAAACACACACACACCACACACACACACACACACACACACACACACACACACACACACACACACACACACACACACACACACACACACACACACACACGCACACCATGGCTGAGTTGTACTTCCAATGCCCAGCTTAAGTGTGTTGGAGCTCTTTAGGGTGCATTTGTGTCTACTGTATATGTATGCAGGCATGCGTGAGTGTGTGTGTGTGTGTGTGTGTGTGTGTGTGTGTGTGTGTGCAAGTCCCCAGCCACTTCCCAGTATCACTCCTCAGCACTCTCTCCCCACCAGCGCTGTCATAAGATAATGTGACAGGGTGTCAATCATGCCGGGGCCTGGGGTGCCATGGTGACAAGAGGGTTTTTGGCGGAACACTTTTGTGAGCAACACCAGTGAGAGGGCAACAGCAGGGACCACAGTACTGAGCAAATCAACCTAACCACTGCCAGGTCTCACACATCCTTTCTTTTTTTTTTACAATCCCCCTCCGGCCACTCGATTCATCCAACCATTCTTCTGGTCTGAATCCTGACCCCTGTAAGAAAGCACTGTGGGAGTCACATGCAGACAAAATGTTCTGCCATATCCTAAAAGAATCATCCCAGGCATCTAGAGAATGATCTGAGTATCTATCCCATCTCCGTGCCCAGGGGCCCACACAGTACAGTAGGCTAGCTGGGTGCTGCCACTCTTCCACTCTGAGCTGTGATGTATTATGATGGCTCCGTCACTCTGGGAGGCAGGGCCATAGACACCTGTGGAGGCACTGGGTAAAGTTGACACAATTGGACAGGACTTAATCTCTGAGGAGGGCTGATGACTGCAGGTGTTGAGGAATTGCGGCAGTTGTTGAATGTTTGGAGTTTAGTTATTATTAAGTAGATATTTTTCTGGATTTTATAATTTTCATAATAATAGATTAAATTCTTTCTACATGTTGATGGTTTGTTGACAGAAGATCAAAAGAATCGGTGAAAGATTTTGATACTGGTGCCAAAACAGTATCTGAGCTTCAGTGCTGATAGCAATTTCATACCTTACTTTGCCAAGTACATTTTTCCACACCATTTTCAAACTACTAAATGTTACCCTTTTGTTTTGTTTGGGGGGGTGATCGCGCGTTTACTTCCCCAGCCAGGAACCAAGACACCGCTTGATTACATTAGACTCGAGTGGTTGCGGTTACATTCGGTCTCGACATACTATTTACACACTCATACTGACCGACACTAGACTCACGCACTGGCCATGGTTACATTCGGTAGCCTGGTGCGCGGTCTCCTCGTGACAGTCTAACTACCATGTAGCAACATTCACTTCTAACATTTAACTTAACAGAACTACCAACATAACATTACGTGTATTTGTATGTGATATAATACTTTCCCCTTGGTAATGTAGCCTATGAATTTCCATTAACACAATTCTAAACTTGCCGAGAACCTAGACACCCGTTTGATTACATAGACTCATGCATCATAGGCACGGTTACGGTCTCGTTCAGTAGCCTGGTGCGCGGTCTCCTGGTGACAGCCTACCTACCATGTAACAAACATTTAACTTAGCATAACTACTAAGATAACATGATGTGTATTTGTATGTGATATCCATCGATAATGCAGCCTCTGGATTTCTATGTACACAATCATCTAAGATGCACGAGAAATAGGTTCATAACTCAAACTTGCCGACAACCTAGACACCCGTTTGAATATAGACTCATGCAGTACCCTCAGTTACGGTCCTTACAGTCTCGTTCAGTAGCCTGGTGCGCGGTCTCGTCGTGACAGCCTACCTACCATGTAGCAACATTCACTTCTCTAACATTTAACTTAATATAACTACCAAGATAACATGACGTGTATTTGTATGTGATGTACTTCCCCATCGATAATGTGTGAATTGCCATGAACACAATCATCTACACCAGAAACAAGGCTTGGTTAATAACTCAAACTTGCCGAGAACCAAGACACCGCTTGATTACATTAGACTCGAGCGGCCGGTTGCACGGTTACATTCGGTCTTGTTAAGTAGCCTGGTGCGCGGTCTGAGTAGCTCATTTCCTGATTGATTCTACCACCACCACTCCAGTGCCTAATGAGCTAGATTACTACACACACAGTAGCAGAAGAATACCAGCTACACACAACGGCACGAATGAGGTAAAAAAAAAAATAGGAGTGAGTCGGTTCATTGACGTATGGCACTCGATTCTCCCGGTTCAGTGACACGAGTCGGGTTAATTAACCGGCTCTTAAGTCAGTTCGTCAACACTACCTGTGTTTCGTGCCTGCCTCGTCTTCCTCCATTCCTCCTCTTATTTGGATCACCACCTACCTTTGTTGCAAGATTTCTATTCAGTTGAGCTTTCATTAAAGACCTGTTACTACCTCAAAACTCTAGTCGGTGTCCGCTCTTGCGTCCAGACCTCACAGACACAACATACCTAATATTTTTTTCTTGGGAGTTGATGGAGACTAAAACAAATGGTGGCCAGAAATGCGACTTGGCCGCTAATGTTGTGTCTGTAATTTCTTCTTTGCAAAAGTGGACAAATCTATTAATGCAGCTAAAAAAAACTTTTCAAATTCATTAGTGTTTAATTTTCTCTCAAGACAAAGAAATGTTTTAATGACACTCACTACCTGTTAGGACACAATTTCACATCGAAATTTTCCCTGAGGTTCTGATAAAAAAAATCTCTATGGCTGCTAAACCAATGGCTTTAAAGTTGCATACTGCATTAACATCAGACTCTGACTGTAGATATGGGCAGTTCATATATCCCATATCTCCCATTAAAGATTGCAAACCAGTTGGAATAAAGGACCTTTGACATTAATGTCCCATCATTATCCTACAACTTTATCCAGCCTCATACTGCCATGACTTTGTGGCTGGAGTATTACTCTGCTATTAGCTTATATGTTCTAATGCAGTCTATGCATTTTTTTTCTTGATATGTGGTCTTTTTTGGTGACTGTCTGGAAAAGGGCTCAACTAAATAAAATGTGTTATTATTCAAATGAATTATTGTGTGTTTCTGTTTTCACTGATGAGGATGAATGATCTATAATGGTTGTCCTACAAGGTCAACATCTTTCCTATGCTTTTAAGAATGGAATAAATGAACAGTTGAGATAATGGATTAAATGGCCCCATCAGGTAGGCTGCCAAAATTAAAAAAAAACCTAAGTGCTAGTGCCCTTCGAGCAGACAAGAGAACAGCCATACATGCTGTAGTTTTTACACAGATTTCACATTACTCTGGCATATCAGCAGCAGTTCTGTTTTAAGTCCATTACACGTTTGTTGGTAGAGCCAGATGAAGACAGCATGTGTTGTCCCCAAAACAATATGGATGTGACATTTGTGGCATGTATACAGAGATATAGAAACACATCACACAAGTAATCTGTGTAGGAGTACAGTCAGTACAAATGTATAGCTATGCCATCACAGCAAAATGTAAATATGATGAAAACAGATGCCTGCCTGCAGAGGTCCTCGATGGTGACTCTGTGATGGACGCCAGTCACCTGGGTGCCCTTATCATAGAGGATCACCATTCCCACCTAGTTGTCCTTCGGCCTCATGTAGAGAACAAAAGAGTCCTTCCCCACCAGCCATCTACAAAGTGCACAGAACCACACACACACACACACACACACACACACACACACACACACACACACACACACACACACACACACACACACACACACACACACATACACACACACACACACACACACACACACACACACACACACACACACACACACACACAATGGTTGAATACAGTGTGTAGGAAGCTGAATCAATTTAGACACAGATGTAAGGAATGACAGAGGCAATCATGAATATGGGAGCTGCATGTTATATGGCTTTTGTGCATTTGAGCTTCAGACTAATGTTAACACATAATAGTGTGCAATCATTCTTTGTTTTATGTTTTAGACCGAAAGTACCACACACCATTGGATCCACACTGGGAATTGTATTTTTTCCCCTTTGCTTCAAGATTAACCCTTTACTTCATAAACAAACAAACAAACAAACACACAGACAAAAAAATAAAAAAAGTAATAAAACAAGGCATTCACATATTGGCAATTTTTGTACATTTATCATTCAAATAATACATCTGATACAATCTGTCATCCTCAGCATACAGCAAAATGAAAAAAACTAACTCTGCAGAACATGCAGAGAGACTTTTCTCATCTTTCAGCGACCCGCTCCTTACTGAGCGCAGTGCGTAGTGTTTGCGTAGCGACCGGGCCCAAATGCTCCGCCTACACTGGCGCCGGTATCCTCCCTTCACCGCACATTTAACACAAATATAAGTAGCTTATTTAATTTTGTCCTCATTGCTTTGGGGTCAACTTTTATGATCCAGGCTTAGGTCCCTGATGTGAAAGCCCCCTTACTGCTATATATTCCATTATATTTTTGATGTATATTTGAATGTGATCTGTGTTTTCCTTCTCATAGGAGAAATAAAGGTATTCCCACCATAAATTGGTGCATAAAAGTGTAGGGGAGGACACCCAGACCCTAAACTTTGATATGCCACCCCCCCCTCCCCCAAGGCCCATTCTGACCCAGGACAAAAATATTTATATATATATATTCAATAAATTAGACTGCACCACTGCAAAGGAGGTCTGACTGACGTCCAAAAGGTCCAGAGAAAACACCTTATGAAATATAAAAAGACTGATCTTCTTTTCTTGCCAAAAAGAAACCATTTGGAATAAAGGAAATTGCAATGACCAATTTCTTCTCTAGTCTTTAAAAGAATGAAGTTATATGTGACACATTGGCAGCCTAATGAAGCTGCAAACTTTTCAGCAGAAAAAAATAATACTTCACTTCCAGTTTGTCGCACATATTCTTTAAGAGCAAATTGACTTTGTTTTACAGTAAAATGCTTACTTTGCACTTATGCATCATTATTATAATGTGTCATCTCATCGTTTTTTTTTCTTCTTTTCTTTAGGCAATGGATATTAGCAGCCATCTTAGCTCTTTAAGTGATAGTTTCTTTGCTCCTGCCTGCTGTGTTTCCCCTCATTAATGCAAGCTATTCTCCATCACCGTCCTCTGTGAAGGGACTCTCCTCATGCAGGCCAAGGAACTCTGACAAGGACGAAATTACTTTTAGCTTTCACACCTAATTAAAATGTATATGGATCACCTTCAATGGAGTTGACTGTATTGATGTCATCTTTTTACAAGACAAGGCTTTGACTGTAAGTAGCTGCACTTATGGTCGCTGGATGGATCCTGTACACGGTGCTTTTGAGGATGTTTCTCAGGTTGTCCTTCCACTGCATCTGTCAGACAGAGTCCAGCTGTTTTCCACTCAGCTGTAGAGTGCATAAATAGCCTAATGACGTGCTTCTCCACAGAACCAGAATATTATTATTATTTTTACTGTATACATGAAGGTTGTAATCAGATTCTATACATTTATTACATGGCATCCTTAGAAGCATTTGAAGAAAAAAGACGATCGAATATACACATGTTAGATAACAGCTCTGTTTATCATGTTTGCCTGATAATGACTTTGAAAATTGAAACATTGTATCATTAAACTGTGGGGAGCTTGCAGCATTCAGTGTGGCCTACCTCTGATTTTTGTTTTTAAATACAGAATTCTCTTTGAATCCCAATATCCCAATGTATGCTTAACCAGACTCTGCGAGCTTTCATTCAGCTAGAAGTTTTTGTTTATTTTAAATCCTTCAGTGGGCTTGTTATATAAAATATATTTTCACTGTCTGAAAGAACATGCTGTATTTTTCCAAGCTGCTGAACAGAATGAAATGAGAGTGAGCTGAAGAGAAACTGAGTATCCTCAGCTGAGAGATGAACACTCAGAGATTTAAGAGAGAAAGGACAGGTATAAATAGGTTTCTTGCTTAAAGTCTGTGTCTACGTCTTGTGTAATTCTGCACACGCTTTTGTGTGTGTGTGTGTGTGTGTGTGTGTGTGTGTGTGCTGCATATGTAAGTGAATGACAAAAGGTGAGCAAATGAGCAGTTCGTACATGCAGGTTGGCAGGGGGAGCTTTAGAAGAGCCTTGAACATCAGCAGCTCCTGATGAAGAGCTTGGAAGTGCTTGAAACAGTGTTTGATTTTTCACGTGAAGTCCCCATGGCTCAGCTCAATCGTGTAGACATTTGGATTCAGCACCTTTGAGGTGAACATTTTAAAAGGAGACAGTTCACCTCCACCGCATCAGTAGTCGCTTACAAGAACTTTGGAGGAGATGAAACACATATAACGATACAATACTGTCTTTAAGGATAACTTTCAGGGATTGTGGTATTAAGAAACTTTTGATCAGAAAAGGTGACGCTTACAGTCTTATCAAAATAATGAGTGAAGAGCGCCTTTTATAGAGGTTCAGACAGGGCGCATGACAAGCGATGACTCAGTTCCTGGTTTACAGTCAATTATATCTCACTCACCTTTGTTGTAGATGTCTGTTCCACCTCTGTCACCCAGACAAAAATAGGAATGTTTCCAAGAACACTTTGGAGTCCAGTGACTTTAATGAGGGGGAAGTTTGTAGATAGTCAGAAAAGGAATGGTTCATGCTTCTAGAAAAAAAGAGACAACGAAGGCAAGTAGAATAAGAAATAGGTTTTACATTGTTAACTGGACTGTAACAGACTTAACAACATAACAAAAAAAATGGTTTTGGCTATCTCTGTACTGACTATGTTTGATTGACCTTGTGGTTTGCCATCACAGCTATTTCCATCGCAGCAGCAGAGCACCATGTCCATGCACCGGGCAGATAGCAAAAGCCTAGATTGCCAGAGAAAGGAGTCATTGCAGAGTTTGTGTCCTGCAATACCCTGGAAATCCAGAGTTATCGCAAGAGCACAATTTGAATTTGCTCAGCGAGTCACTCTGGCATTCAGTAATGATGCTCATTAACTATGCCCTTGTAGCCGTGCTGCACCAATCACATCAGTGTATCTGATATAGGCGGACCAGAGGAGAGCTAAACAGATGACGACAGTTTAATCTACCAGTTAGCTCCGCTGGTAGCTAAGCGTATGGGGCTCTGGATACGTCACCCCGTGTATTGTTGTGATTGGTCGTAGTGTTATCCAATTGCGTGCAGTGAGATTTTCAAATGCGTGCTTGGTGCCGCCCCTCGAGTTGGGCCATTTTCATTACTCAGTGCCAGACCCTTAATCTTTCGGATTTGGGTCTGGATTTCCAGGCTAGTCCTGCAATGCATAAGTACTCTCTTTGACTGTCACCATCGCCATGTTCTAACACACCACTTGTGGGAAACAGCATATAGCAGCTTTATACACAACAGATATCCTGAACAGCTCCCATTCAAGGCAATCCTTAACATGACACCTTCAGAACTGAATTTGCACCCACAAGATTTTTTTAGTCAGTTTATTTCCTGACCCTTCTCTTATGTGTGAATGAGGCTAAATCAAAAATGTTATGCCAAATAATGTATTTATGTCCACTACCTTATGTTTTTTGTTATAATGTGAAACATTTGTTCTCATTTTAGGAAGTTTTTTGTTTATTGCAAGCCCAAGAACCTTGCAGCTGTCCTAAAGTAAAATATGATGGAACTGACTTGATCTTAAAATACAAAATATTGTAAAATAAAACAGTATGTTTTATGATTTAAATGACTGTCCTAATCTCATAAACCATCAGAGTACAATTTTTTATCAGCTTTCTGATTATGTTATTAGAGACCAGATATTCAATGGGATAGAGATTCAATTTTGAAAACTTCCTGTGTTTTTCACATGTAGAAAAAAAATCTTAAAGTAACAGTGGATAGTGTAAGTATGTCAATATTACACCAAGTTCACGAAAGTGAGGTTTGCATACACATGCATATCTAAAAAGTTTCTAACACTTTGAGTTTGAGTTTGACTCTACTTAATAATGAGGCAGAAGTCACATTTTTAAACAATGCATGTTCATTGGCTGAAATCCATAAATATTTCATGTTTGAGGTCTGAAGGGGATAAACACACATTAGCCCAAGAGATTATTTTTTCACTGGGTGCAAATGTTGTTCTAGTACATCTATTTTTGCTACATCTGTAATCTTTAAAACATTTTTAAAATATTCACCACAAAGCATGTTTTACAAATATAAACTTTGCTCATCATTAGTAAACATTTTCTTTAATAAACAAGGCTTTGGAGAATATCACTGTATATCTCCCGCTGAGATCAGAGAAAAGAAAACTGTTCCAACTGTGATTAACAGCTAATGATGAAAAACACATGCAGACTGCATCGTTCATTTCAGGACATTGCCTGATGCTTAACCATTTCTTCACTTTCACGCCATTTGACCCTGACCTTTCCTTTCTGCTGTGATTCTATGTCAGACTGCACACAATCAATGTCTGTCACCTTCTGCATGATCAAAAAACAGTGGACCCTCCCTGACAGGGTCTCCACTGGCAGCCCTGTCTCCCTGCATTTGGGCCACTAGATATTCTATTGGTGGTACTGGGACATCCTCCCTCATTATCTTCACCAGTCCGCCCTAGCCAGCCCACTGGAAGTGATGCTAATAACATGAACACCAACTGACTGACATGGGTGAAGAACCAGGAGATGAAATCCATACTTCATGCATTTTGCATGGGGTGGTAATTTCAGGGGTACTAAATGCTTCTGCCTAAGTATCCGTGTTCCTGGTGTGACAGGAAAGATTCTGCTGAAAGCTTGTAATATCAAGACCAGATGCAAAACTGAGTAAATTAAGAATTATGTGAGCGCTCTGAACCGATTTGAACATTTTTAGTAGAGAACCAGCGGCACCAATCTGAAAACCTTGAAGCTTCATCAAACTGATAGCACCCATAACCATTGTATTTGACTGTGCAGATACCAAGGGTGATGTTTTGAAGCATGGCCTTAATTACGTGCTTTCTTGCTGAATAAGTGTCTGCTTCTCTAACCAACCCTGAGACCCATTTTAAAGGTCTGAGAATGTGCCCTTGACAATATTTCCCCCCTCTCATCGCCCTGGGCCCCTGGCTCTGGCCATTAGGGAGATTCCTTGTCTTCCCTAAGCAATGACAGGTGAAGTGGAGCACAAAATCCCAAAGCCTACCATGGGCCTCACCACAACCTCAGCACCTCTAATTCTTACAGACAATCATCTTTCGATTAACACTTCTTTCTACTAACATATCTTATGACAGACAACAGATTACCAGTGTTTGAGACGACAGCCACACAGTCTGTGACAGAGAAATAGTGTATATACACAATGTTGTTATTCCATGCACTGACAAAGGCAAGCACTACCAGACAGAATCCCTTTCAGTTCAGGCCATGCCAGATAATAAATGCACACTAAGGTTTTGCATCCTCTGACAGTAAAGAAAAAGCTTACTCATCAGTTTACTTATTTGATGGATTATTATGAAATTGAGATTGAGCTTCAAAGTTATCTTGCATGCACGCACGCACACACACACATACTGTATATACATTTCAATGTGTAGAATTAGTAACATAAATCTGTATGTGTGGATCTTTTTATTTTAAACAAACTTCTTAATGGCATATTCTAATAGAATGTAAAGTAACTTCAGATGCTTCACATGCATGACCAAATGACATACATTTCACTTTGTCTAACAGTTACATTACATTATGATTGTAGGCCTACTTGTCTTTTAACTTTTGTGAATAAATTGAACTTGAACTTGAGGAGAGAGGGAAAAGGGGTGGAGGATGATATCCTATTTAAAGCAAACTGTTGCATTGCAAGAACTGCATGATTCAACCTTTACAGAAATTTGAACAAAATCACAGTTGAGGAAAGGCAAAAGGAATAAGCCAAATGCATAAGATGCATTCAAGCACAAGGACAACCCGCATACTGAAAGGAGAGAAAGTTTAAATAAAAAGTATGGTCAGTAAAAGTTGTCACCAGAAATTCAAAATTAGCAGAAGAAAAACATAGCCTACATATAGGCTACAAAATGCTTACATATAGAATGCATTTGGTCAAGGAACCTGTAGCTAAATCCAGTCTGCAGAATGAGTTTAAAAATCTCCAGATCTCCCTGGTCGAAGTGAAGAAAGATAAAGAGCTTTAACAGCTTTTTTTTTTACCTCAGCTAAACAACTGTCAGTTTGTATTTTTTTTTTAATAACTGTAAGAGCAATAAAGTTCTCAGAGAGACTAAACTGCATAATTTCTCTGTTTAACATGCATGTGAAATTTTGAATGAAACCACTGTACCCCACTTGCTATTAACTTAACTTTAGCACAATCACTGCACACCAAGAAGAAGAAGAAGAAGAAGAAGAAGAAGAAGAAGAAGAAGAAGAAGAAGAAGAATGTACAGCATTTCAACCATTGGCTGAAAATGAACACGTGACCGTTACGCTAGACAGGAAGTAATGTAGATTGAGCGTGTATATTTGTTTACAGTCGCGAGTTTTTCACATTCGCAACTCGCCGGGGCTGTCTTATGTGAATGAAAAATATTTAAAATACATAGCGCGTAATATCGATACAGCTACTACCGCGCGCCTGAAATGTTGATGCCGCATAGATGGGAATAGCACACGCTAAGAAGACATGCTAAAGTCACGCTTTATTAGCCTGCTAACTTCCAAGGTAACGTTACCTTTCACGTTACACCGTCATGTGTCACTGACAGCGTAATAATGTAAGCTCTTTGTTACAAAGTGCAAATATAATCACCACTTTTGTGTGCATGTAAGATTGTCGTCGCCTTCGGTGAGTTAACGTTATCGTTTGCTAGTTAGCCAGCTGGCAAAGAAGCTAACATGGGAGTTACACAGGACACGGTGACCTCTCACGATATGTCTCCCAAAAGATAAGGTATGAATCCACCCAGTGTATAAAGACCGTGCTTCCTTATTAAGCCTGTACTCAGTTTTTTACAATCCATGACTGTAGCAGTGGGCACAGTTTGACGCTTTCTGCCGGCTGTAACGTTACTCATCCTCTTTCCCTTTAGGGACTAAAGTTAGATGATGATACAGAATGACCAAAGACCTGGTGCATCATGGCGTTATCTGAAGTTTATTGGGATCACCAGATACCCCTTCCAAAGCTTGCTCCAGTCCAGGCCAAGGTCACTGTCGCCCTGGTGGCACTCCTGTGCTTCATTAACAGTTATGACGGGGAGTTTGTGTTTGATGATTCCGAAGCAATTGTCAATAACAAGGTATTTTTGTCGTTCTAGTAGTATGATAACCACATATTCATATTTGCAAAACCATTGATGTACCAGCTTTGTATTGCTTTCATTACATTTTATGTCATTGCCCCTGCAGCATCAACAGCATGACATCCTGCACTTTTTTGTGGCACTGGCATCTGTCTAATTTTGAGTTTCTGTTCAGGACTTGAAACCCACTACACCTCTGAACAACATCTGGAACAATGACTTCTGGGGAAGCAACCTGAGTAGCAACTCCAGTCACAAATCCTACCGACCTCTCACTGTCCTTACATTTAGGTAAGAACTCAAACACTGATGTTAGACTATAGTTACAAAAATATGTTTTTCATCGTCTGGCAGGTATTAATATCGTCTAACAGGAAACCACAACATAGTTCCTGTCGGCACTTTAACCATTAGGGTGCATGTACAGTACCAGTCAAAGGTTTGGACTTGTACTGTATATTAAAGGACGGTTTATTTCAACCGGGCATATTTCCCATAAATGTGTCTAATGTGGCTCTATGGGTCGTGATAACTTTGCCCTCACCACCTCCATTATAGTGATTTGGGGAAACGAGGACTTATTTGGTTGAAAGTCAACAGAAAGTAGCTGCCTGGAAGGTCCATTGTGGCTATTGCACAGGGATCTACATGCGGGGCAACTTGCAAATCAGTTTGTTTGCATTTAGAAAAGAGGTTGGCGGTGGGGAAGCCTGCCATTTTGAGTCGTATTGGTTTGGCTTTCCATTTTGGACAGTCTGTGCAGCTTTACTGGTGCTTGCATATGCAGTTATATGCAGGAGCTTCTCCTCATCTCTGTAAACACCCGCTCAGGCACGGGATGACAAAGTATGCGGCCATAGTCCTGAATGAGCAGTTTGGTTGCTGAGTGGTGAGGGTCCAGGACTATTGAATGTGTGGGGGAGGGATCTATTACCTTAGCACTGCATAGTCTTCCTCTGCCACATATTACCTGCACAGATTTGTTGAACTCAGGTGCAAAGATAAGCATTCCGTTTTTAACAGGTACTGGTAGTCACTGGGATTTGGGAGGGGTGGGTTAGGTGTCATAGTGGTGTGATGCTACAGAAGAAACCCTTCCGTCTCTCGGCCTTGTCACCCAGGGCACCAGCTGGGGCCCTAACAGGCCATTCTGTCTCTGGCTGGAGGAGGAATAATGGGCCTTGGCTTTACTGCAGCTCGGTCAGCTCTGCTAATTTCCTGCCTCAGCATATGTGGACTCTCCAAGGAACCGTGCAACCTCACCTGTCACCTGAGTGTAACTGACCTGTCAGTTCCTTGTGCCCATGAATACTTTTAAGATGCAGGATTCTGACTTTAACCATCATAACACTATGGTTGAGTCTGACCACAGGGCAATGGCAGGAGTGAGCTCATTTTTAAGTAGCTTACCCAGTGGGCTCCATTTAGGGCAGTATTTAACTCAGGGCTTGTACTGTCCTATTT
Organism: Sander lucioperca; assembly: GCF_008315115.2. NCBI lineage: Eukaryota > Metazoa > Chordata > Actinopteri > Perciformes > Percidae > Sander > Sander lucioperca. The sequence goes on from NC_050180.1 coordinate 15,618,117, forward strand.
AACTGTGCCTACAGATACACACAATGACTGACAACTCTTTCTTTTTTCTTTTTTACACTGCCCCAACATTATCATGTCACATTAAGGCGCTGACTCACCAACCCGATTATCGGCCGCCGGACAGTCTGGCGAGGTCGTTGACTGGAGTCTGTTCGGTGTGTTCCGTGCCGTCCTCAGTCGGAGGAGCCGTCGGCGTTCATTTGGGCCGATTTGACTTGTTGAATCCGCCATTGGGCAGTCGGACTCAATGACCAATTACCGGATTTGACGAGCGGGATGAGCATGACGAACGCCTCTCAAAATCTGACGAAAATCTTTTAAACTGACCTTTGTCGATCTGAAATGAAGACAGGTTCAGCAGCTGCATGGCCTATTTCTCGCTTAAAATGTTTTCAGAAACACATTTTGGTGTACTATTTTCGTAAAATACGAAATCATATTCCGAACGAGCTGCCATTATGGTCGGTTTTGAAATTCGGAGAAGCCAGACCCACGTGACGCGTTCGTCCAATCAGCTGTCGGTTTAAATTTTTTGGGCGACAATACAGATTAGCGCTGCCTGCTGTTATGGAGACGTACAACGTCTCGCGCACACGCAGAATGTACGCTCAAGTCGGCGTCGCTTCGGTGTGTTCCGAGGCACTTTTTTGACCAACTCGGGGAGACTGATCAGTCCGACTGCCTTTTCTGCCGATGTTCGGCCGTCGGGTTGGTGTGTCAGAGCCTTTAGGCTTTGCAATAGCTCTTACCCCCCCCCTCACACACTTCTGTACTTTCCTACATCTGCCGTACGTTTAGCATCAGGTATTTTCCCCTTTTTTTGTTGCAGGCTGAACTACCTCTTGGCGGGAGGCCTGCACCCTGTTGGCTTCCATGTGCTGAACATCATCCTCCATGCTGTAATATCTGCCCTTATGATTGACGTGTTTGCTATACTGATTGGTGGACTGGCCTATGATGTGAAGGGTAGAATACTTAACCACGCTCCCAAGACGTCTCTGCTTGCTGCCCTCTTCTTTGCCACACACCCAGTGCACACAGAAAGTGTAAGTAGAGTTCAAAAGTGTTTTTTCATTTCTATTAAGTACAATTCTTACATGCTTGGCTCCCACAGTGACTTTAAGGCTACATTTACATTGCTGTGTTTTGGTTTAAAAAAGAATATCTTTTGCTACGTTTACACCTTGCATTCACACTGCTCTGGCATTTCAGAGCCTCTAAACCAGAAAACTCTTCTGACCCCGTTAAGGTTTGGAATCTCCGGGCTAGGGGTGGGCGATATGGACAAAAAATAATATCTCGATATTTTTGGCGATTTTGTCGATAACGATATTAGACGATATGAGTTACTTAATCACTGATGATGATAATAGGCACAATGTTGAATGAAAACAGTTCTTATTTATTTTCTTTAAAATGTAAGTATTCAAGTAAAAACAATTCAAAGACATACAAAATACTAATTGAACTAGTGTAGGGACATTGAACTCTGAGTAAACATTCAGTTGTACACCTCTGCTGTAATGTAAATTGTGCAGCATACAAGCAAGATGAAATCATAATAATAAACAAATGGCTCTGTTCTGTAACATATTGCACACAACCATGTCCTTATTGGAAGCAGTCCTGGAGCTGGGATAGGGCAGTGTTAGGCCAGGTTTTGATAATCCTTCTACTTGGCTGTATAGTCCTTCTGACCGGGATGTATGCTGGGATCAGAAGTAGTTGGATGTAATCTGACTGAACACTGAACTGTGTTCTTCCCTCTAGTAGCACAATCTACGTGCTGGAAAAAGCTGGTGGGTACCGACTTTAAGGACGCCTTGTTAAAGTTCCCTGCTACAATACGTATCCCCTCCGGGTGATCGCGCTGCAGTTTGTTCACTATGGTTAGCAGGTGAGCCAAACTTGTGCTAACGTTAGCATCGGGAGCTATGTAGACGGCAGTGTGCTCTCTTCATGGTAAATAAAATGGTCTGCATATTATCGACAGGGCTTCCAGGTCAGGTGAGCAGTGCTGGGCAACGATCCTGCTGTTGGTACTCCATTCTTTATGCACAAAAATGCACAGTCCTCCTCCTCTGGTCTTGCCAGAGTTCTTGTCTCGATCCTGCCGGTAGCTAGCTCGGCCTGCTAGCTGCCGACAACAATCCACGGAGCGCCCGGTCTGGCTATGTCCTCCAGGATGTTATGAGCCACCTGGAAGGCTCTCGTAACGGCTGTGTTGTATCGTAGTCCTATATTGATTAGCTCAGTGTGGCTGTACTTGTTAGTAAGACCTCGACATGGGAACGTTACGAAAAAACACTAACAAAAAACATAAATATACACTGACAGGAGAGCTAGGAGCTGCTGCACAATCGTGCGCCGCCATCTTTGTCGCCCCTTCTACCACTCTACACTTTTAATGCGTGTTTTGAAGTGTTTTTTTCTAAGTAATTTAAATACTCTATAATGTCAATTTGCACATCGTTAACACAACAATGACGATATCGTAGACGATATATATATCGCCCACCCCTACTCCGGGGTTGTGTTGCAGTCTCAACGGCCACAAACCGAGACCTTTGGCAACACCGACACTGACGCCAATGTTTCGCCGCCTGATTGGGTCTTATCAGTCATGACGTCTTGTTCTCTAAGACTAAGCTACTAACGTTACCGTGCCAACTACTAGCAACATGCGGAGTATACAGTACATGCTGCCTCCTGTTTACCATGTTTTCTTAAAATAGAATTAATATTCACAATGTTTAAACTTATGACGCATGATAACGAACGGCGTCTTTTACATATTTAGATCAGCTTATTTTTCTTCTATAGCCTGATGCACCAGTTGTGCCCAACTGTGCAAGCACTGGTACACATTGCACTGGTTGTGATTGTGGGATACTTTTCTTTACAACATGGATTCCATACAGCAGCACATCATGGCATATTGACATACTAGTCCAGAGGTTTTAATACTAAACATGCAGTGGTTCCATGCCAAGAACAAAAGCCCAGTCTCAGTTGGGAGGGCAGGGCCAAGGTGCGTGTGGTAGCATGGCCTGATTATTAGCTGTGTTGGGATGCTTATTGACTAGCCAGCATATGGGTGTTTGCTGTAAAGCCTGACTGGAAGGCTGCAATTCCCCCTCTTCATTCTCTTTAATCATTCAGGTCAAGGACTGGGTGAGACCTGGGGGGTGGGAGGCAGGCAGACTGTTGGCTTAGGCCCGCTGTATGTATCAAAGCAGGCAACCGCAGGATGCCAACCATTCTGTACCCACACACTGTATACAACACACACACACCAACAGGCCACGATGGTAATGAGAGATTTTTCCTATCTCTGTTGATAAGCCTCCATTCGTAACTGGATGCCCCATGCAAAACAGAATGTGATGTAAGGAATGGAAGATATAAAAATGCAATAATTTATGAAGGGATGCGTTTGAGAATGCTGTTTTATAATGTATACTTGTTAGCCTTTTGTATCACATCTTTCATTTTCTCTCTTCCCTTCTCCATCTCAATAAGGTGGCTGGTATAGTGGGTCGAGCAGATCTTTTGTGCGCTCTGTTCTTTCAGCTCTCTTTCCTCACCTACTGCAAAGCTTTCAACAGAGGTAGGTATCTAACACAAATATGATTCTGCATGTACACTTGAATGCTGTACTGTACAAAGGACTGTCCATATGTGCTGATGTGTATATAGTGCCAGCATTAAACATTCTGGAGCTGCTTGTTTTTAAATCCATCTGTTTGAACACCTACATGTTAGGCCTTAACTGTCCATAACCAGCTTGGTCTTGGCTTTGTGTTCCCAGGAAGTGACAGAGATGACAGGTTTTCTGTCCAGTGGGTTGTGGTCAGCCTCTTGCTGTGTGCTGCAGCGATGCTCTGTAAAGAACAAGGCATCACAGTCTTGGTACAAAGTATTTTTCTTTGCAAAGCCGTTTTGTTGTGAGTTGATGCTTTCATCACATCCACTAAGAAGACAAATGTTAAAAGAGAGAGCTCATTTGTGATACACGACAAATACTCGTGTGTTAACACTTTATGCTTATGTGAAAAACCTAAAAGTCTTATGTTTTTCATATGTATGATAGAAGCTAAATATTCATTTTGTTGCTGACCTAAATAAATGTTAAATGCCATTTTTCCTTGCTTCTCTATGTATTTTCCTTCAGGGTGTGAATGCAGCCTTTGATGTCCTTCTGATCTGTAATGTTAATGTGTATGAGCTCAGCCAGAGGCTACTCCTTAGGAAGATTCCACTCGATGTGAGTTACAGTTTATATACCCTCCCCCTCCTTTCTGTAATACATTATGCACTCCCTTGTATGATTAATGTCACATCACATACAGTACGTTGCCTATGTAAAGCATTATGCATGAAACAGTGTTTGCAAGTAACTAACAATCATGAATTTGTATTTGTTAGTGACAAGTGGTAATATTTTTCTGACAGGTGAGTGAGATACTGCGAATGGGATTGCTCACACGGTTGGCTCTCATGGGTCTTGGAGGACTCTTAATGCTCTATGCACGCTGGAGGATCATGGGAACAGGACCACCAGCATTCACTGAAGTAGACAACCCTGCCTCTTTTGCAGAAAATATATTTCTTAGAGTAAGTATGTTTTTTTCATGGAAGTTATTTAATGTGAGCTGCAACATTTAATCACACGCTAAAGCTAGATGCTTGCTACCTTAAATTATCTCAAACATTAGAAATGTATGTCAGGATCTATGCAACAATGATTTGACTCTAATGACTCTAATAGTCTAATCAAACCTCTAATATTAGGTTTGCCCCAAGTAATCTTCCTCATGAAACACAGTGATTGACTTTGATTCTGAATTTGAAATGCTTTTCTTCTCTCATCTTCCCCTACTCTCTCCCATTCTGCACCTCCCCTGTTCCTCTTTGATTGGCAGATGGTGAACTATAATTACTACTACTCTCTGAATGCCTGGCTGCTGCTGTGTCCCTGGTGGCTGTGTTTTGATTGGTCCATGGGCTGTGTGCCTCTCATTAAGTCAGCCACTGATTGGAGGATGGTGTGGCTGCTGCTGCTCTGGTGCATCCTGATAGGCTTGATAAGCCAAGCCTTATGCTCGCAGGACAGCCAGAGAAGGAGGTAAGCGAGCACAGCCATCTCACACTCGCTGTAGATGAGATGAAGTACATGTTGGCCTCTCTAGACTTACACTTGATTATGAAAATTGTACCATATCCACCGCAGTGTGACCAGAGTACCACGTCTCAATTGAGTTTTAAAATGTTCTGCTGGTTTAGAGACAGACTGAGTGTGTGGTTTACAAGGAGAGTTTCATGTGTTTAGGATGGTTTTGGAGTGGGTTTTTGAACCTGCATTTCTCAGCCTAAATTTAATTACCATACAGTGTCAAACTGACATTTTTGAGTGTCATTGATTTGTATATAATCCTCTGGCATTCTGTGACCTTTTTCTTTCCCTGCCAGGACACTGACCTTGGGCCTAGTGCTGCTGGTGGTCCCTTTTCTGCCGGCCTGTAACATTTTTTTCAGGGTGGGCTTCGTCATTGCTGAGAGAGTTCTCTACCTGTCTTCAGCTGGCTACTGCCTACTGCTGGCCTACTCCGTGGGACACTGCTGCTGCCGCTGGTCCAAATACAGGGTAGGGCTAAATCATACCAAAAAGATCGCACCAAAGTAAAGGGTACCACATCCTGTTAAACCCTCAGTTTCCAGTAATGATTCCAACCCAGTGACCTTTCTGTTTCTATACGCCACCAGGTCACACTGTCCTGGTTTTAAACTCTTTTATTTCACCACCTGTTAATGCAGCTTTAACGATTCAGTAACTCGGTGATGAAGAGCAGGGACAGACATGAGAAAAGACTGACTCACCTAAAAAGGGATGATAACAGCAGGTGTCCATGTGTTAAATAGAATATTTGCAGGCTGTTAATAAGTTATTTCTAAGCATAACGGTGTAATTTACAGTACATTGTTGTTAAATGTCTTCTTTTTCTGTTTTGTTTTCTTCCCCATTTCAGAAGCTACTGTGTGTGTCGGTGCTTGCGCTGTTGTGTGTGTGTGTAGCTCGCTGTGCTCTCCGCAGTCACCAGTGGCGATCAGAGCAAAGCCTCTTCACCAGTGCCCTGTCTGTCTGTCCGTTTAATGCCAAGGTAAATATCTGTTTTTTGTTTGTTTTTGCCTGCCTTTTTACAGCATGTATCAGTAAAATATTGACCACATGCGGAAATAAACAGCAGCCAAACAATTAAAGTCACACTCTGATGCCTTATGTGTTGATGACTGATTCCTCAGGTCCATTATAATGTTGGTAAGAACCTGGCTGACAGAGGAAACTCTACCGCTGCTATCGCATATTACAGAGAGGCAGTTAGGTATGTCTCCTCGCATGCATTAGCAATACAATCAGCTACATGCTAGTTGAAATATTGCAGTATATGTGAGAAAGGGCTGAGTCATGTTAACTGCATTTATCTGTGGCTTTCAGGTTACATCCTACCTACGTCCATGCCATGAACAACCTAGGGAATATCCTGAAAGAGAGAAATGAACTGATCGAGGCAGAGCAGCTGTTGTCCAAAGCTGTTTCTATTCAGTATGTTGCCCAACACATAGGAATACGCATCTTACTACAAACAAGACAACCACTTTATTTCACTGACTCAAGACATCCTGAAATATCTCCCTACTGATAGTTTTTGTATTTTTTTAATCCGTGCAGGCCTGACTTTGCTGCAGCTTGGATGAATCTGGGTATAGTTCAAAACAGCCTGCAGAAGTTTGAGGAAGCAGAGCAAAGCTATTGGAATGCCATCCGCTTCAGGAAAAAATACCCAGACTGCTACTATAACCTAGGACGCTTGGTGAGACTTAAGGGTGTAAACACTGTTTAGCAGGCGCTGTTGTTAAAAAAAACAAAAAACAGTGGCGGTATGCCTATCACAAACAGAAATAAGGGTTATAGTCAGTTTTTGATGGTGCACCTTTGACACTAACTTTGACACTAACTTGGACACTAACATGTAAACCAAATAAAAAATGGAAAAACTACTGTATATTGGTTGTTTTTTGCCATACAGAGAGGAAGGAGAATTTTATAACACTATTTCTCTCTTGTCATGATAGTATGCAGACCTGAACAGACATGTGGATGCCCTGAACGCATGGAGGAATGCAACTGTGCTAAAACCTGACCACAGTCTGGCTTGGAACAACATGGTCATACTGCTGGACAACACTGGTATTGATAAAATGCACACACACACACGCACGCATACAAACATATGCACCCACATACTGTACATAGAGTACAATACATAAAACCAACTTACACCTCGTGATTGGAACCTGCTATCACTCCAAAATAGTTGAAAGGTGTTTTAAAACACAGAGTTACACTAGACTTTACAACTTTTGAAAGGTGTGTTTACATCAGAAATATTATTAATATATATTTGAGTGATACAATGTAAATAATATAGTAGTAGTAATAGTTATAATAGATCTATTACATTTTTGTAATAAAATACTCATAATAGTAATAGTAAGTAATAAAGCTTTACCCATTTGTGAATTGATGTGAGCTTTTGAGTCACTTTACTTTCAAAGAACTCTCTGTTCTGGGTGCAGTTTGTTCCAGCATTAACAGCCAAGAAACACAGCGTTGTTATTTTGGAAAGGCAGGAAATCTAAATGGCCAACAAGATTAGACCGGAAGAGCAGGAATCAGCAATGCTTGAAATTTATGTATTAAAGCTTTGTGTAGTGAGTTTTGAAGGCACTCTTCCCTGCCGTGTGGAGAATGCTCTGATTTCCAAACGCTCGAGCCGTTTTGTCAGAAGCTGCTCCCGTGGGGGCGGAGTCTCCCAGGAGGGCACTGGAACTATCCAATCAGGGCCCAGTATGTTCCTGATCAAACGTGGGCAAGCACAGCCAGAACAGCGCCCCCTCAGAGTCCCCCCACCGCATTTGTTCCCCAAATCTGACAGAAATAATTCTACCCCTCTCCCCAGCTCCCTACCAAACAAAAAAAATAGAGAAAAGAAGAACAATAGGTGTCATTTTCAAAAAGCAAGGAATTGGGAATATTCTTTTCCCTTTGGTGTTCACCCCCCCCCCTTTTTTGTTTTGATCATTACACAAACAAAAGGCAGAATCAGTGTAGATCCAGGCAGAGGTGCTCACACAGTCACACATGTTGGCAAGCTGTGTCTGAAGGGCACAGGCCATGACTCAGGACGTGATTGTCATTGTTTCTCTCTCTCTCTCTCTCTCTCTCTCTCTCTCTCTCTCTCTCTCTCTCTCTCTCTCTCTCTCTCTCTCTCTCTCTCTCTCCATTTCTGGCCAGACATCAGACGGGTCTGTGACAGAGATCAATAACCCAGTGGGCCTTGTGTTCAACCTTAATTAGGAGACTAAACCGCTCCTCCATGTGTGGAGAGGGAAAAACTCTGCTCTAGACACTGCTGACAAATACAGAAAGCAGTCAGATTCTTTCTATACCAGCTGTTATCACAGTTGTATCTCTGGATTTGTTTTGTTCAACTGTATGAATGTTGACACACGGTTTTAGTAACATATATGTTGGCTACCATGTTGTGTACATTACACTAAAAAATACATGTGAGAATGTACATCCAGGCAGTTTGTGTGATGCATGTTACTAAAAATGAATATCTTGACATTGTTTGTACTTGTCTGTTCTGTCTTCAAGGTAACTTGGGTCAAGCTGAGCTGATCGGCCGGGAGGCTCTGAGGCTCCTCCCCAACGACCACACTATCATGTTTTCATTGGCTAATGTCCTGGGGAAATTACAGAAATATAAGGTTAGTCAGTATAAACATTTCAACTCAGAATATTATTTTTCATGAATGGTGATGATTTTTCCCCCTTACAGGGTCCTAAGTCAGGAGTGGTATAAGATAATTCTGTTATTTTTTTCCTCAGGAATCAGAGGGCTTCTTCCTTCATGCTCTCCGAATCAACCCAAATGCTGCTAGTTGCCATGGCAATTTAGGTAAGCTACTGCAACTTTGGTTGTTTCACATATATTTTAAAGAGTTGACAAGAGAATCTAGGCGATCAAAAGCTAAAAGAATAACTTTGAATGCTAGCAGAAGCAATATTATGCAGCCTAGCTGACCTGTATTGCATGCACTAAATTCATAGAATGGTCGCTGCTTCTGAGCTTGAACAGTGTTTCTATTTTTCCTCAGCTGTGTTGTATCATCGCTGGGGAAAGCTGGAGCTGGCAAAGAAACACTATGAGCTGTCTCTAAAGTTGGACCCTGAGGCTCCTGGGACCAGAGACAACTATAACATGCTGCGACGCAAACTGGACCAGCTTAAACGCCCCACACCCTGAGGAAACTTACTGGAACCCCTGCCTGCCGTAAAACAAATTTTTCCATTGTTCTATTTTGTATTATTTAATCTCACTAATTCCGGCTTTGTACCATTTGGAAATAAAGACCATGATCTGTGTATCATGCTCTAGTTTTGTTCTTTGTGGGGAAAACAACTCTTAAAAGGGAAAACAAAAGGGAAAAAGCAATGTTGCATGTTGTCCTTTGGTAGCTTTAACTTTTATCAGACACTTATTCATGTGTGAGACTGCTTGTGTATCAATTATCTAATTTAATTTCATGGGTGTTAAATGTGTATGGGGCAGGTGTGCTGGATGCCTGCGCTGGTTACATGGCCATCTGCACTGTGCTGTTTTGTTGCTCCATTTGAAGGCCATGTGGAACTGATCCATGGTGAACCCATCCTCTTTTCATCTCATACCCTGTGTTGTGTCAGCTGGACAGAGCATCATGCATGTGTGGATCCAGAGAGTCTCTGTTATAAAACATTATTTGATTTGGCCCTTTTTCCAGAGTTCCAAATGTCCATATACTCGAAGGCTGCTACTGAGCGCTAGTCTGCACACAGCTACAATGTAGTCTTTATTCAAGCAGGAAAAACAAATCCTAACGTGGTTATCGTGTTTGTTTTTGAATGCCCGTCTCTTTGTTCCTGAGCGGGATGGCACTCTGAGGTTCAGAACCCCCTTTGCCTCCCTGCTCCTAAAGCCTCTGTAGTTAATGGGAGAAAGGTGTTTGTACTGGGAAGTTTTTCTGAAGTGTCCACGAGGAGACAAGGGGTCAGCTGAGACAGGAAACCCATGGCCTGTGCTGTATGAAAACATCTCTATAGCACAGAGCCTTCAAAGAGAGAAGGGGATGATCTCCCCGGGGACTTGCACGCATACACATACATACTCACACACGGACACACTCGTCTTGAAGAATGCTGCTGAGGTAAAAGGCGACCCCAGTGTGAAACATCAGTCAACAAGTGTGCACCCGAGGTCAAAGTTCAACGCACTTCTATTTTTTCACCTGCTTCCTACAGCTTGCAGGGAACTTTTGAAGCTGCAGTGGGCTGGTATGGCTTTGCTTTAAGGGGCCTCTAAGTTTGTTTACACATACAGTACAATACACCAGTTGATGCTTTGATGCTTGGAAGATGTTACTGATATGCACATTGGGGGGTGCCACAGCACACACGACCACTGATGTCCTCTGTATGTGACCACCTAAATATGCAACTAATAACACATGATGAAATGTCCTTGTTAGTCAACTCTGTTTTTATTGTTGCTGCTTTGATGTAAAGATTCTGTGGTATTTCGCTAAAACCACAACAAATAGTCTATATACACAGCACACTCAAAGTATTGTTTCGTTAAAGATGAAACCTGTTTCAACAAGACTCGTGGAAAGGTCAGTATGGTGAAAGGGCTTCATGCTATGGAGCGAATGCAGACAGAATAAGATCAAAAAGCTTTGGATAGGGACATTCAAGACTGAAAGCGTTTCCCTCATATTATTTTTTGTCATGCAGTGTAACATGCAGTGCGGCCGGTGTACGGTTGGCTACAAAACCATCAGCTATTCACCGTATGTACTTATGGATCCTTTCTTTACTTTCGGTGTGATCCTTTCATTGGGGGCCTGCAGCTGACTGTCTAGCTGCACAGCTGTGCTGCACATCAGTGGGGGAGCCCACTTTTATCATAATCATTCTTTGAATACCTTTCATTATCATAAAATATGTGAGTATTAAAGGGATGGATTCACCGACCCCGCCAACATCTTCATTATCCATTCTGACTGACAAAAACCTGCAGTCCTAGGGAGTGACATTAATAAAAGATGGGATACCACAGCCTTATGAAGTCCTCTCCTTGTTCTCTGGGTGTTCACTGTACACCTTTTACCTGCTTGGATGCTCCATCACAATGATACGATGAAATTCTTTATTGTGTTCTCTAATCACACTGATGAGTTTTGATCATTGTAATCAATGGATTTGGGAGAATCATGTCTGATTGTTCACAGTCCAAATCCGTAATACTAAACTAAACAAACTCGTGGAAAAAAAAAAACATCCCTTTGTTGCAGCAGAATATTCAACAGAAGAACAAGAAGCAGGGGAGCACTAATTTGAACCCACTGAGGGTGTTTTGGAACAGCAGGTGTGCTATTTAGCATCTGATAAGCACCAACATCCACCCCCCAAACAAAATAAAGAAACACAGGGCTTATCCAAACTGCGACAATGAAATGTCCATTAAGCAGCAGAGTAGAGGGAATACGTGTGATAGTCGACCTGGAATTGAGCGACTGGGATTGCAAGAACAGGGCCTTTTGAATGTATACGTTTAGCTGTATTGTTGAGAAAACCTTGAAATTGTTGGAGGCTAATAATACTGCGGATAACATGAGTTGTTATTGTTGTTATTGTATTTTGTTGGAGAGAAGGACTGGAAGCAGGCATGGCAGCTTGAAGCGCACACACAAACATACTGTACATCTGTAAGAGCGGCTTTGACAGAGTTCTCATCAATGTGACAGGATGTGATCAAGGGCAGTCCTGTGATGTGTCCGCTGGGCCTCTGTACGGCCCTCAGTGTCCCTCCCTCCCTCTCCCCCCTACCACAACAATCCTAATGGGCTCTGATGGGCACCTCCATCTTGCCTGTCTAATTGATGTAAATACTGCGCATTTGAACCCAAAGTCCTTCCCACCATCCCAGCATGCCCCTCCCTCTGTTTCTTATAACAGTAGGGGTCAGAGGTTAGGCTGACTGAGTGATCATTCGAATGGCAGCCCTTATTAGAGGAGCAGCTTGTCTGACACCCCATCCACATCCCAGAGAGGGACCCACCCTGTCCGCTTCATCTAGATCATATTACATGACACGACCTCCGAACAGATACTACCAGTGCACTACAACACTGTAGGCCACTAGGGCACGGTGGCATTTTTGGAGGGGTCCCCTCGCCTGTCACAGCGCTTCCCTGACACCACTCTGTCCGTCTGGCTTGGATGCACTCTGTCATTTTAAGGAGGGCTACTGTCAGTGGGTATTGGGACCGTTGTGTCTACATGCCCTGGCATTTTCAGCGGTGTTCCCTGTAACGTAGCATTCAGCCACTCTCTTGAGAGTCTGTGATGTCGCGGCCAATGATTAATAGTTAGAGATGGGCTATAAAACGTCCAATGTGGCCAGATGCTAGCCAGGGCTTTGCTGAACTGATATAATGGACATAGTCTGCCAATTTGGCTCCCTTACAAAGCCTGGAAGTTCCCCAAGATTGATTCTGTTTCTATGTAGCGGTGCCCTGGGGGCTGAATGTTGAGGATGCACTCTTGTGAAAAAGGTTGTGGTGTATTATCTTCAGCTGAGAAAAGCACTAAATGCTCATGGATATAACAAAAAGGCTAACATACTCGCTGACATTTGCATGCAACAGTGAAATTTTAAGCCGATTTGTGATCATTTTATCATTTCTTAAGTCAAGGAAAAGCTTTCTGGCTGTGGATGAAAAGGGGGGGCTGGGATAATTTGCAGTAGAAGCCTTCTGAGGCCGTTTTGCAAAACAAAACGAAGCAGCTAGACCCTTATTGAAAAATATAGTGCAGTGAGACGGAAATGTATTAACTGGCACCAGTTAATGTGTGCATTATTCATTTCTGGTGAGCATGAAAAATGATCTAAAGAGGTTTGAAATTGCAGACGCGCAGGCTGACTGCACAGTGGCTGGGCTTACTGGTTCGTTTCATCCTCTTGCAGGGGTGTTTGGGCAGAGAGGTGGAGGGACACAGGGATGGAGGGGAGGAGTGTGAGCCCCTTTCTGGACAGTAGGGCTTTCCAGTAACAGCTGTGCTTCTCTCACGAGGGGGCGGCAGCAGCACTGGGAGAGAGGCTGCTTGGGACAGATGGACCAGCCCAGCACCACCTCCCCTCTCACCTCCCACCACCGCTTCTCTTATTAAAAATACATCTCTACCACTATTAATGTGTGTAGCTGAGTGTATGTATTTGTGCACTCATGTTGTATGTGAGTGATAGAGTAACTGCTAGGGCTCTTCCTCTGTTTTACTAACTGTATTTAAAGTTTAGCACAACATTTGAAGCTGCTTTTTCAGGTGATGGGTATATGGCAAGACAGTCTGTTAATTTCTTCTTTTCAGTTTTGCTCTTTCTGTGCTAATTTCCCTTCCTATTGTCCTCTTGCTTTGGAAACCAATCTCTCTCATCCTGCCATTCTCTCTGACTTTCTTCTTCTCCTTCTTCTCTCCACCACTGCTACAGTAGGAGGTGGTGGGCAGTAGTCAGTGCCAGTGACATATGGCTTTCCACTGTGCTAAACATTCATACAAAAGACAGGCCCATCAGTCATGGCTGTGGCCGGATGAGGGGAGAGAGCAGGCCTCTGATGAATGGTGTTTAGGACTTACCTGCTGTTAAAACATTACCTCCCAAACACCAGCTCCCTGAAGCACGACAACATTAAGAACTGTATAATTTCATGAAATACGGCCCTTGTGTGCACACATCATGTACGCCAGGTTATAGCAAATAATAAATATGCTTCTTAAACCCCTTGCACAGAACCCCAGGTCAGGCCTTCATAGACCAATTAATGTAGAGCATCTGCTGTATTATAGAGAGAGCATGCTAAAGAACTTCCGAGCCATTTTAGGCAGTTTTTTAATAAAGAGGAGAGCTGCTTCCTGCTTGCTCCAATAGCTCTCATTGCTAGAGTAAGCATGGAATGGGTCTCCTCGATTAGACCAAATTAATCCATTCTTCAGGGATTCTTTTTCTGGTTCTATGGTGAAACGGGCGCTCCTTTGTTCTTCCTTGAGCCCCGGTGTTTTTTCTGCCAAATTTAACAGAAGGCTCGGAGGGTAACAGGGGTCCAACCCAGTATCACCTTCTGGAGCAGAGCAACTAGCAGAGAAAGACAATCAGCCTGAACCCTGCTGTCTCCAGCACAAAGTGAAAAGACTCTAATTGGGCTTTTTTACGCTGCATTTTCCTGCAGGATTGCTGGATCATGAAAAAGCAATTAAACCTCAGAGCTGCAATTCATTCATTCTCATTTTTATCCTTTCATTGGAAAAATACAAATTTGAAATCACTTATGTGAGTCAAGATGTATTCTTTTTTGTGATGTTTTTTGTTTTTAATGTGGGAGAGACCAGCTGTTGGCTTAAATGATCCTATCACATATTTAGACAAATGGAAATATAGTCAAATTGCAAGAAAATGAAGGCTATACAGTAAATTAGGTACCAGTAAACGAGATCTTGACATCTGCAATAATTTTAAACAAAAATCCTTACCTTTAAAAACTCTAATGTAAATATTGATAGGACTGTAGTTCTTGATGTTACATCTAGAGGCAGTGCTGCCCACAAAACCATGGCCTCAGGGACTGCAGTGAAAAAAGTCAGAAAACATTTAAGATGTATAATCTTTAAAAATTGTTGTTTGTATTTTGCCATGAAAAGGAAGAAAAAAAAATATTACTAGTTAAAGAGCAGATTAGGGGTAAAAGATAACACAGTAAAGCATTTTTTTTGTGAAAGTACATCTTTAAATGGCATTTAGTTTTACTTTTTGACACTCTTGGTGACTTCAGTTTAAAGACCTGATATAAATGTGTAATGCATGCGTTCATCATTGTCACAAATTTCTTAGGTTGAAAAACCTAAAATGACAATTGTTAAAGTTAGATCATAGATTCCATTGCTTAAATGGACAAATATAATATAGTAGACTATTTGACATATAGCAGCATGACAAAATAACAATCACAATGTAACAATGTAATCAGCCCTCAGAAATTATTTCCTAAACACATTTGAGTAAATATGTTTTAGAACCTATAATCCAGGGAAGCTTTAATTAAAGTTTCACTGGCTCTGTTGTAATTGGTAAAATAACTAATCATAGAAATCTTATGTGCTTTTGCATCAAGTAGAAGAATCAAAATCTACTTTATTAAGGGCAAGTTTATTTCCCTGGAATCTGTTGAAACAAAATAAAAAATAAATAACAGCACCGCATCCAAGTAAATGAGTCCATCTCAAATATTGATGCTCATTAAAAAGAACATATGCTGTTGGTATCAATTTCAAAACATGTCAAATGATTTAAAAAAAAAAATACACATTAAACTCTGGGGAGTAAAAAAAGAAAAAAATGTTACAAACAAATATATAAATGACAAGAGGTTAAGTATATTAAAACATCTAATTAATGGGACATTATGTGACAAATGATTTAAAATTGCATCATGTGCATATTATAATTACACCTCACTAACTAACCTTTAATAATTGTCTTACAAATTAATTATTTAGGCCATGTAGGCATTTTTTTCCCTCACTGTTGACTTTAAAATTTCCACAGCAATAACTCATAATTAGAGACACACAAGATGACCACCAGCCACCCGCCCCATTTCAATCCAAGCATTGTTAACCAAGCGCTTAACTATCTCATAACTCCAAATGTTCCAGTCCGCAGAGTCCATACATTCTAAATTAGGTCTGTTAATGTACTCTCTGCTCCAAGACACACAGAGGGACATTGGTGGGTGTAACCCCACACAAACACACACACATAACACACATACTTGCACAGACTATGCAGTAGGGCTGGCTTTGTTTGCATGTTAGTTTTTTCCCACCATGCACAAAGTGATCAACTATCACACCCCAGACGGTGAGATGTCAACATGAAATACCTTCATTTGCATCAGCTTTAAAAACTGCCTGACTTCTTGTTATGCCAGCGACCCAACAGTGTCTCCATAAAATTCACTTTAGCCATGGGGGTCCTGAGACCTTGCTAAATACTGCCCCAATACTGCTGTCAACAGTCCGTCAATCACATGACAAATCCTTCTGATTAAACAGAGCTTCACTGGCTGCTTCACAATGGACTGGAATCAACTGAAAGTCTGGACATGTCTGTATTGCACAATTATGTCATTATGTTATTTCTAAATACATTTTACAGAGCTGGCACATCTTACATAATGCAAGATAAAGATCCAACTTTAAAATCTTAATGTTAAGCATTTAAAAATATCTTAAAAGCTATGTGTGAATTTGTAGGTTTATCAATTTTTTCCAGATAAAAGTATTTGATATTTTTATATTTAAATAGTTTGAAATGTTCTTGAAAATGTGACACTTCTGTGCCACACAGAACAAGAGTTGCCTTGTGAGTATAAACATGAAAACAGTTATAAATGCATTAAATATATAGTCATTTGTTGATGCATTTGTATCAAATTAAAATCTTAGAATAACTTTAAATAAAATATTACTTTTCTAAAGAAAATATTTTAACTTTCAATACTTATTGTTTTCACTTAGAGTTGATTTAATAGGTAACCAGTGAAAACAGTGACACCAAATCATTCTTTAAGGATGAAGTGAGTGGACGCATCGTACAAATCAAGCTGCCTTGCTAAGAGCATCTAAGCAGCCTGCAAAAGCCTCAGACAGACAGCTGACTAAAAGGCGGCTCAAAAGACAGGCTGTGGTAAGATAAGAGGCAACATCTAATCTGACTCGGATAGCTGATACAGCCCTACCACATCTAAATCCTAGAGGTTTGGTCCGAAGAGGAAGGATTTAACTTAAACCCCTTTCAACGTGCTAAATGTGTTTTTGTAATTAAACCCATACAATTAACACTGACAAGCATGGGTCAAAGAGAGCACAGCTCCTCTGTTCAAACGGACCTCTGCAAGTGAAAAGGGACGGAGAAAGGGGACAAGAGGAAGAGAGATGAAGAGGGAAAGATAGAGGGAGAGAGAGAACACGCTGCCGCACTACACAAAGTTACTAAAGCTGCCGAGCGATGGCGAGAAAGAAAAAAAAAAGTGAATGAATGAAGGGTGAGGTGGGGAGAAGAGTGGGAGAGGCACCTTCATTGAAGTTGTATGGATTTCAGCATTGAGGCTATATAGTGCTCTGCAAGTTAACCTCCAAGCCACAGTGTTTATTCTGGGGCTGTGTTCCAGATCTGGGGGGATATCCAGTTCCATGACATCAAAGACACAGAGCTGTTGGAGCAAAGCTTTTAGCTGCTCCTTAAAGTTCGTCAGTAACTGAATTTAAGCAGCTGTGGCAATTTGTGACAATATTTTTACTATAAATACAGCTCCACATGGCTGTTGGTAATGGTTTACCAACAGCAGGAGTACTGTAATTATTAACACAGAAACTATTTGCAATGGGACAGAAGAAACACAATCCAAATGTATTATTTGAGAAAGAAAAAAGTGTAAATGCTGTTAACTGTGAAATGATGGAGACAAATGTACATCCTTTTAAAATTCAAAATAAAGATTGTAGACAAATACAATGATGATACATGCATTACTGCGTTTTTTATTACATATTTTAATGATTCAGGAGCCCAAAGGTATCTGAAATATTATGTTTCTGATTTGAGTAAGTAAGAGCTTGTCTGACAGTTATTTTATTAATACCAATTTCACGTGCATCAATAAGACACAAAGCATATTTTATCTTGGTCTATCTTGACAAATAAAAAACAGTTGGATGTGACATTGAGTGATTTTTTTTTCTGTAATTTCTCCATTACGTTTTCTCCATGTGTAACAAAAATAAAAGAGTCAAGTAATTCTAAGTGAAGCTGACAACATCTTTTAAAAAGCACACGGTTAAAACTCTATGATGTTCCACTCATCACTGCAGAACCATTCAAAACATTGGTACTTCTATTGCTGCCAGCACAATATGAAAGGATTTAATAGAGGGAAGTGAGGCCTGCAAACTAAAAATGAATGAAAGAAAATCTTTTTTTCAATCTTTGTGTTGACTGAATGATCTATTTAATTATAAGTATAGTTTACTGCCGCTCTATGTCATAATCCCTAAATGTTTTCTCTGTCTCTTTTCAAATGAAAACATAATGCACAGTGTCAGTGACAATAAGGGGCTTTATTAGTGAAAGCAAGTCATGGATCTGTTTTTTATTTACACAATCACAATCTGACAGTGACTTTTTTGAAGAAGAAGTACAAAGTATTGCATCAAAATAAAATCAAATCAAAATAAACTGAGTAATTGAATTATATGACAAATGATAACTGAAAGAATGTATTTTTCTTTTCGTTAAATCACAGACAAACCAAATGTTCACTGTTTGTTACGTGGGAGCCACTGCACATCTCCTCCCTGCACAAACAGCTAGAAGAGCTGCCATGATCTTAGTGGGTTCTTAGTGTGTGACCGATGTCACGGGCCTCACGGCCTGATGGACACAGCTGTCTTGCCGCAGGCAAAAATGAGGAAGGAGGGATAGTGGGAATAGATACAGACAGGAAAAGGAAAAATAAAGAGAGGGAGGAGGGAGAGCAAGAGATTGTGCGTGTGTGTGTTTGGCGGCAGGGTTGATTGTCCTCTGGCACTTTCTGGGGCATGTGCCCACTCAGCGTGGCATCCCGCTTATTCAGCACCCCACATCGGCCGACCCCACCAAAAAACTCTACACAACAGACAGCAGAGAAACACATAAAGTAAAGTCACACAAATGCTTTTGACACAAAAGGAAACAGCACCTCTTATGTTGCTGACCACATAGAGCATGCAGACACACTCACATGAACACTTGGCAGGTAACACCAAGACACATTAACACAGGTACAGGGCCTGGACACCTCACAGCGACATGATGGAACATAGCTGGTGAAGTTGCTGGACGCCATAAAGGAAGGCACACAAATATCCCAGGAGACATACTTGTACTAAACAATAGAATGAACACAAATGCCACAGGACTTGGCAGAGAAAGTCTGGGAAACAAGGTAATGGTACTTACTGTTGAGTAGAGTGTTCTATTTAATAGATTCCAACTAAGAAAAATGTTTTTATAATGTTGGTGTCAGTGTCTGGAAATGCTTTAGTAAAAGAGAGCTAGATGAATGGTTATGGACATTAACAAAACAAGTCTAGCTGTATTAATTATACTTCTCTGTTGCATGTAAGGTTGAGGAATATGTCTGTGATCACTATTGAGATATTCATTTGAATTGTTTTCATATATATATATATATATATATATATCATCATCATCATGAGATAGCAAATGCATTGGAAATCCCATATAAAATTGATGTTCAATTGAAAGAAAACACAGTTTTCCACTGTTTACTATACGTTTTTAATTGCAATTGAATTAATAAATTAATACATTTGGACAACTGAATTTTGCAAGACAACATTATGATAGGGTCATATCCTCACAAAACGATTCTACTGAAAGTCAATAAATTATAATATAGAATTATTGCCCAGCTCAACTCTGGTTGTAGGTCTGTAGAATCTAACATGCTCTCCTTAGCTACAGCAAGCGGCTGGCTCCTTGGTGAGGCCCTGTCTGTGGCGGACAGGGCCTAACAGAGCAAGCAGGGCTGGACAGGGATGGGGAGGCACAGAGCGCATGTTAGGAACAGAGGAAAGAGCCACTCAGACTGGTGGAGAGCCACATGTGCTGGGCCGCGGAGAGAGACTCCGACACTGCTCACGCTGTCAACATGCTGACATATACATACGCAAACATTTGTGTGGAGGTACAGACACGCACACAGACACACACCAGTGCACATACACACTGCAGGGCCAAGCCAATTAACACCCTGCCACAGCACAGATCATTTCCGTAGCAGTGGTGGAACAGGAGGGCATATGTGGATAATCATACATGCAAATTAGATGAACAAGAAAGGCATCTAAATTCTGGCAACAACTCATGACAACACCTATAAGTAGAGCCTTGAGTCACCTATCAAAAATGTATATATTTTTGCACAACAATATTAGCATAATTTCATAATCTCATTAATAACATTTATTTATGATTCTTTGATATACAGTACATTTAGACCAAACTCAAATACAAGTAATGAAGACACTTAAAAGTGATCCCTGACTGAACCAACCAATTTTGTAAATTCATTTTTATGTGAAATCAAGAAATATAACAACGCCACTGATCTTGAAATCTTTTAAATGTTATTCTGGTGCTATAGTGTTGCCAATGAAGAGACATTTTTTACTTACATTTAAGTCACAAATATGAAAGATGGAGCACTGAAGGTCTCAGGGCAAAACTGTCATCTTTCCCTGAAGTTTGACTCCAAAACCAGAAGATGGCAACATACCTCTGGCTCAGACACCGGCCTGCAACCCTGCTCCTTTACTTATTTATGCATTCATGTTCACCAAGTGCTTTATTTATATATTTATTTATTCATTTACTTGTGCTGCAATACAAACATTATAAATCTTGAAGAGAGGAGCAGGTAAATATAGTGAATTATTCACTAGGTTCCTGACTTGACTACTGGTGGTTAGGCAAGATAAAAGCCTACCACACAAATCCTCGAGGTTGGGTTTGAGTGTGTGGTGTTGTACATTAGTGTGTGTAATCACATGTGTGTTTCTTTGTGTATATTCAGACCCTGTAGGTAAAGGGAGATGGATTGCTGATGGTGATGGTGTGCCAGCTGAGGAATTTAGCGCATACATTCTTTACTATTCCTCACTGATTTCACTCACTCTTCCTCTTCCACTCCTCCTCTTCACTGTATGATGTTTGTTACATAAGCTAATGAACAGAGATGACTACAGAGTTTCAACGTTAACACCCAACAGCAAAGATATCAGTGTCAGTCCTGACTAATGCAGAGTGGGTGCCTTTCCAACAAGAGTGTGTGGAACAGAGTGAATGGTAAATGAGTCTCTTACAGTAGTAGGTCCCTACTATACGACAAGAGCTAATCCACCCAGTAAGTACAACAGTGACTGTCACTTCAAACAGACTGGTCTAAGATGAGTCTATATGCCATGGTAACAATTTAATATTTGATGTACAGAAAGCAACCCTCCCCTCATCTTTTTTCTTCCCTCTCCGCTGATTGTTTTCTTGTGTGTGTGTGTGTGTGTGTGTGTGTGTGTGTGTGTGTGTGTGTGTGTGTCAGCGAGGCTACATGAGGCAACGAGAGCATTTAAGTGCATGCATAATCTCTCAGAGAGATGACGATAAAGAAAACATGCTGGCTGCTAAGTAAACACTTAGATAGTGATAAAGAGATTTGAGTATGATAGCTGCCACCATGTGAAATTGTTTCATTTTACAAAGATATCTCTACAGTGATCAAGAAAAACGTTAATCAGACACTCAAAAACACACACATCTTCCAAATTTTCTGTTCTATTTAGCCATGTAGTTTTGGTTTTATTTTCCCAGATTTTACCCACTGCTTAGACTTCTGTCATCAACAATGTCTTATGTAAAAAAACACCCAAAACTAAAAAAAACAGGGGAAATTGTTTTTGGAAAGAGATTTTTCAATCTTTCATTCTGAGCACAATAAACTAAATTCAGTTCACCTTCATTGTATGGGTGTGCCAGTGGAAGTCTTACTTTGCATGGGTAGATACTACTAGAGGATGGTGAAAACATTTTGGCAATGAAAACACATTTTATTTGTACACAAAACACATCAGCAAATACATATTTCTTATTGAATCCTCTTTATTCTTGATGATTCCTGATAGCATTGATTCCAGGATGAGAGTTCTTTAAGTGCTACAGTCATCAATGGGCATTCATCTGAAAGAAATTCCACATCAACATCAAACTGTACAGTTGTATTAAATCCCTGTGGCTCTGGGTCCATGCCAAGGCGGCCCATGAGGGCAATGTGGCACGACCAGGAGGAAAGAGCCAGTTGGTTGGCTGAAGTGTAAGAGCTGGGAGCAGAACAATTACAGCAGTCACTTACCATCACAGTGTCTGGTTGAGGCAATGGCACAGCAGGATGCCGCAGGGCAAGAATGAAGCTTTCATCCAGCTGGTATCACAAGATCAAGCTGGTCATGCCAGAAATGACAAAACAATATGCTGAGCCCAGTACAAGGTTTTAAACACGTTTTTTTTCTTCTTATTTTAAATAATTAAAACTTACAATACAGAGATATAATGGACTTACCTGTTGGTACCAGTTAGACTGCTTACCAGTTATGCAAAACACGATTAAGGATCTAACGTAAAAATCATATATATCATGTCTGAAAATGTAATTTCTTCAACTTCTGTTGATTAGTTACTGAACTTCAGTAACTAATCTCTTTTCAATTTGATTTCGTGTCATCAACTTTTCTGTGTGCCATTAAGAGGAGTAAGAATTATGACTAATAAAGTAATTTAAAAAAACCATGTCCAGGCACTCAAGGTGGTGCCACTCACACCCTGGAGAAGGCTCCAGCCAATACATGTTGGTTTATTTTTAATGTCTTGCCTTAAAATGAAAGGCCTTTTATCACTTTTTGTAACCAACCTTGAGTGCCTGGACATGTTTTTTTTTTATTACTCTATTAGTCACAAATCTACCTCCTTTCTATGTAATTTATTCCCTTCCATGACCAACGTTGGTTAAAAGGATACCAGAAGCGCTCCTGCCACTTTTTTCTTTTACCATGTGCCGTTTGGCATCTGTTACAGTTTTGGGATGGTCCAGTTGCAGACATGACAAACATTTAGAGCAAAACTCTGTTGATATTTTGTCAGCTTTCAAAATAAAATGTAACATCCTACAGCTAATGAAATACTTCAGGTCCAGATGGAGAATGTGACTGGAGTGAAAAAAAAAAAAAAGACAAAACATGACTGCGTGTGCCAAAATAATCACCCACAGGCATGGGCATTCAAACGCATGCATTTACGCAGACGCTAACATATCTGCATGCAAACACACACACACACACACACACACACACACACACACACACACAGAGCTGAGAGGCAGCTGACCGCATTTGCCCCTCGTCCTCAGGTTCAATGGTGGCCAGTCCTGCAGCCTTACCTCCCCTGTCATGTCTGATTCTCCTGGTAGGATCCATCATCTGGTTGGCAGTCCGGGTGCCAGTCAGCTGCTTCCCAGGGGACTCGCAGGCGATGGGAGCGGCAGCAGCTGTGTGAGAGGTGCGGAACAGATGTGGGAGTTGGAGCCAACAGAAGGTATGGCTGATTTCAACGTCGGCCATGTTTGTTATTCCACCTTTTCCTGGGAGGAAGAAGCAGGCCCTTGATCTGGCTCACAGTTAAACACTTAGCTTTTGTTCCTGAGATGAAAAACTGCAAGTAGAACGAGGCGTGAGGGAAAATGAGAGAGAAAAGGAAAAAAGACTTGGGGGCCAGAGGAGAACTCCGGTGACCAAGTGCAGAGTGAAGCTGGCCATTCTATACCCTGCTAAAGCTGAGGCCCTATTACAGAACAAGAGCCTCTGAGCCGTGACACACCTTTCCTTTTGCTACAAAGCCCTGAAGTTTAAAGTTATCCCTGAGGTAAACTATACATCTTCATTTACGAACATAAATCTGTTTACATGTGATGAACACACATTCTAGTACAATCAAATAAAAAAAATAGTCAACATTAAATTAAATTTCACATGAACGGCAAATACGTAACTATAATTCTCTTTAAAGTCTCCTGCTCTCAGGGTGGGAAGGGATCCCACTATAAACAAACATGCTCTGCTGACTCTCAGTGGACCCATGTGATGAATAGTACCAGTCAAAATCATAGCCAACGCTCATAAGCAGATTTTCACAGGGAATTTTGCACAACTTCATTTTGTAGTAACACTATCTACCTTGTAAAAATGAACACCCTCTCCTAACAGCACAAGTGAGAAATAGGATAGTTTTCCCACTGAGTTCCCAGATGTAGAATTGCCATTGTATTCACACACCCGGTGTTAGCCCAAGACAGCACCCTCAAATACAGCTCTGTCTTCGCTTTGCAGAAAAAACAAGACTGTGATATGGAAGAGGTGGCAGTGTGAAGCTGTCAGTACAAATGCTTGTTTATACTAGGATAACCCCGAAAGCAAAATTCGATTTGAAATCTGACATCAATCTTCTCTTCTCATGTTGCATTTAAAAACCATTGTTCTAATAAATATTTGACTTCCCATGATGTGCCTTATGCTAGAAAATGATGTGCATGTGTGTGTGTGTGAGTGTGTATGAGTGTGTGTGTGTGTGTGTGTGTGTGTGTGTGCAGTACAGCGGAACAGACTACATCTGCAGTGGTAAGGAAACAGGCTGTTAGCATACAGCTTTGACAACTCCATCAGGCCAGTCTCAAGGTAGCTGTCAATCACAACAAATCATCTCATCCCTCAGCGCTGCGAGGACCTCTCTCCACTACTACACACATGACAGGCCCCTACAGCTCTATTTATCCATGCACACCCTACGCGTGCCAATGGGTTTGTAATTAGAAAACAGGAAGAGAGAAAAGAGACGGGGTAGGAGGTAAAAGTAAGTCAGTAACAAGTTTGGATACAAAGCAAGTCAATGGTTCCTTTTCACTAGCGACGTTGGCATTTGAAGAGTGGGTTGGCACTAGCATGGTGGCAGTGCATTGAAAAGCAAAGGCATTCTCATTCACTCTCTGATTTAGGGGACAATGTGAGTATGTGTGTTTGTGTGTGTGTGTGTGTGGGGTGGGGGTAGGGGTGTCACACACAGTCCTGATTTGCAAGACTCATTTTCAGCTATCTATAATTAGATTAATGTGGTGATGGCATAGCACAAAGCCAAGCCCACTCCACTCCCATCCCAGAGCATTTGAATTAAGGACTAAACACGTCTCTCTATTCCAGGCAGAGAAAGTGGTGGTGTGAGTGTTTAGCATACCCTTTATGATGGGGAAAGATGTTAATTGTGTGCCATTACCTCTAAACTGTTTGCTTGTTGTATTAATCACTGTGCTAATTGATGCAGAAATAAAATTGTTGCCACAGGCGAGGAAGGGAGTGAACCAGAGTCAGGGATGGCGAATAAAAGATTATCGTAGTGAACATATGGAGATGGCACTGCTTTGAATGTCTTCTCTATATGCCCACCAGTACCATATGGGATGATGAGTGGAGTGCCAATAGCAGTACCATCTCCTAATGTAGGGAAATGCAGAATGAAACAAAGCATATAGGTAGGTTTGACTTCATATTTTGCAGCAGACAACAAATAACTGTAGACAAAGCGACTTTTATAATATGATAATCTGGACCTTGTCTTTGCTAAATGAATAAAACACTTACAACATATTCATATATTAAATACTGTAAGATTCAGAAAGGCTGTGCTCAGTTTCAATTACATTACAGGAGCCCTGGAATAATTGACAGTCAGTGCCTTGCTCATGTGCACTTTTGAACAGATGAGGTTAATGCATGCAATTACCAGCCTGTCAAATTTTCTCCTGTTAGTAACAGTGTAACATATAATGCTGCCTTCAAATGGAACTTGTGAGGTTGTATTTCTGTCATGGAAAGTAAAGTACACAATATGCTTGGCATTCAAGAGGTTTAAGTCGGGTGAACACTGAACACTTGATGACTGACAGCTAAATAGATTTTGCCGGTTTTTCATTTTCAAAGTTGCTGCTTGCTTTTGTCTTTGTAATTCAGAGTGATTTATATATATATATATATATATATATATATATATATATATATATATATATATATATATAAGATAGATAAGTAATTATAATGTATATTAACTTGTGTGTGCGCAGCCATTTGCAAAATTGCCCAGGACCCTTAAGAGGCCTGGAATTAAAAGCTTGGAAAATAACTGCAGAGAGTGGATCAGAAGTAGGTCTATCACCAATAAGGCAAAATAAAGACCTACATAACCACAAGGGAATTTTTGTTTCTATAATCAAACAAACACAGGACTTTTTACCCAGGACACTGGTGTTCGTGTCCCGTAAATAAAAGTAAACGGCAAGTAATTTTAACTTAACGGAGAAAACGGAACTACACCATATTCTGTCACGTGCAATATCATGCATGAACTCATGGAAGTGATGTAACGTAACAAATGCACTGATTTCAACCCAAACCACAATCTCTTTCAAAGCCTAAGTAATTTTGCTGCCTCATGGTAACTAAACTGCGACTGTTAATGTCCTGTTAAAAACCATGACTGTGACGTTTAGGTAGAGGACAGAAAACGCTCCTGTGGGTGGTATTTCCTGCCACTGCTAGTGGCGCTTATTTATGAAACACACCTATGGGTAATATAGGAACAAACAACCTATGTGGTCGTATGGTTTGGAGGACTTATTGACGCATATATACTGTATAGATTTTAAGAAATATTTGCTTAAATGTTTTATAAGTAGTTAATTATTAATTAACCTAACTACAACAGCTGCATATATGTTAAGTTGGTGATTTAGTTATTTGTACATTCATGAAAATGGATGCATTATGAGGGGAAGGGGGTCCACTGATACTGCATATACAGGGCCTAGATTTTTGCTCATTGACCCACTGATTCATGACTTTTTAAGTAAAAAGTTGCTGATAGCTCTTATCAGGAGAATCTTCTTGTGGACACGGTAAATTAATATGCTCTTTTCAATGTTTTTCTTCACTAATCTGTACTGCAAACTTTTCAGAACTTCAAAATTCAAGAATTTCCAGAGTTTCTGTGTGATATTTAACCGGTTAAAGGATGTGCAGGTGCCAGCCAGAAGCACAGATTTAATGTGTGGCTGTATGCCTAACTGCCTCACTAGCTTCCAATGTAAAAAGGGGATAAACAGAGGCGGCTATTTAAAGAATCATAAGTCCATAAGGTGCGGGCAGTGAATGAAGAGATTCAGAGAGAGCTTCAGAGGCCCTCACCAGTAGACCAGCCGCTGCCTCTAAACCCGCTGTGTTTTTGTATGCAGATTCCCCTTGTCAGAATTCATTTATTCAAAACGAGTTAACTGAGAGAGCGAGTTATGAGACAAAAATAGTTACATTCACATTCGTCTTGAAAAACATTTGGAATGCTAATGCCATGAGAACATGCCGTTGATGTGCTTGTGTTTACGTAAGAATCTGATCCAATGCTCCCTTGGCTTGCTGGCCAAGAAGCACAGTTCATGTAGACAGGAGAGTACTGATACCGCTTACAGGGTGCAATAGTCTAAATCTCTTGGGGAACACTTTTTATATTGCCAGGAACATTTACCATTGGCACTCACTGTTTGATCCTCTTGCAAAAGCCAAAAAATCTATATTTTTTTAAAGGGTCATTAGATCATTCTCTTCACAGCCAATCTTCGTACAGTTGCACCTTTGTTTATCAAAATAGATGTGAGGTGATGATGACAAAATTGTCTGCCTTAAACTAACGATAAATCTCCAGTGTTTGAACCATGGCGTCACAATCTTATTCTCTCTGTCTGTTTGTGTCTGTGTTTCTCTCCCTCTCCCCTGCTTTCTCTTGCTCTGCACAGGTGGTAGAAACTTCCTGGTAGAGTCTTTCTCATTCCTTTTTGTTCCCCTCCAATTGCTATGATTGGGAGCTGTTGATGATGATGGCAGTACAGGCTATCCATTGATTTGCTGTGGCCCCTAGTTGTGAGTTCACAGCAGATGACACTCTTCCTTTGGCTTTAATTAGAGCTGCCCCCCTTTTCTCTTCTTTCCTGCCCTGGATGTGGTTCGACACATGAACACAAAAAACTCCTACACACAAAACTCCCTGCTAGGAAATAGCCAACACTCATCTACTGTGGCCAGTATTTAGTGCCTTGACTCTAAACCTGCATGGTCAAGAAAGATGTTTTGTTTCTTGTACTATAAATAAAAAAGACCATACTGTGAGCAGATGCATGGTCTTCCAGCTTATATACATAATGTAGACATGCACAAACAACTGCAGTATCCAAATGCATGAACATATACAGACATATACACATGCATGTTGGCAGCCATGCACTGTGCCTGATTATTATCCTGATCCACAGGAGTCTAATCATAAGAAAACAGCTATTAAACTAGTGGAATGACAAACGTTGTTAGTCCTTATATCACCCATGAGGCATTGTCCTTCCCCCTGATCTGCCAGGAGATAGAGGGGCCTCATCTTACCATCTGTCCAAGACATGAGCCACTCCAAACCTGGGTGGGAGTGGAGGAAAGAGTGGACAGGGAGAATCCATGGTCTGGGGTAGAGGCTATTATCTCAGTGGTCATGGGTCCTTGCACATATTTCATGGTTGCCCCCAGGGTGTCTTCTCACAGCTATTAGCAGACCGTATTCATTTAAAGCACTTGTGGGTCACTTGTGGCCTGCATAGGCCTCCATCACTGTACAAAGACAAATGAGATAAGAGAAATTTAAGATAAGATCTGATGGGCCATCATAATACACCAACATTACATTACATTTGGTCAGTTCCTTAGCCACTGACACAAGTCCACTGAGACGAGCCGGCAGTTGTCCGTTAGGTGCTGTTAGCCTGGCATTGGATGTCTATGGACAATATGGACTATGGACAATTGCCCTTAGTTTTTGCGGTGTGTCCAACACCATTGGCACTAGTCATGTCTTCTCAGCTGCTGTTTAGGTGCTGGACACTGGTTGGTGAGAAGGCTTTCTAACCTCAGCTTATAGGAAATTAATAATTTCACTTATTTAGTGTGGTTTATTCTTATTTTGTGCCTCAAACATTTCGCTTTTTACTAGCACAAGCAAAAGCCGGTGAGCTGTCAACACCAGTACAAAACAAAGCAAAGCAAAATGTTGCAGTTCATGTTGCAACTTTTCAGCAGACATGTTCTTAATTTGTATTCCAGGCATGACAAGACTGTTAATGAGGTTCATAGTGGCATAAATATGCTGGCTAGTATACGGTTGTTTTTCTATGGCATTTTTGGATAAAGAAATACAGTACATACTATTAACTGATTAATTCACACACGCTGGTGCAGATCATATGTGCATATTAAGGGTCAGCTGGCTGTCATCTACTCTTTGTGATGTGTTCTAGTACTACTTTTGATGCAAAACATGAGGCATCAGTCTTCCTTTGTTGGTAGTTCTTTGGCCAGGGTCAATAAAGATTCTGATGGTTTAAGATAATCCTTACTGTATGTGAAAATCTAAAGTGAACAGCAAAACAAGAGCTGCCTTACTTCCTCATGATGATTCTGTCAAGCCTCCTGAAAATGTTAGCATGATGACTTTGGTCCATGGACATGCAAGTACAGTACAACACAGAAACACAATCGCACACACACACACACACACACACACACACACACACACACACACACACACACACACACACACACAAACACACACACACACACACACACACACACACACACACACACACACACACACACACACACACACACACACACACACACACACACACACAGATCTCAAAACCTGTGTCCACATAGAGTATGTGCCAATGCTAAAATGCACATGCTTGACTGCATGCTTGCAGACAAGCACATAATCAATGCAGTCTTACAGCAGGGCTGACCAGTGGGGGGGCATGACCTGCCAGGTGACCCATGTATGTCTCCACTAGTGCAAGTGCATGCCTGTGAGTGTGTATGTGTACAGTATGTGTTTATTAGAGTGAAAGTCAGCTGTTCATCCATGTGAGTACAGTATATTTTAGTTTACAAGTTTAAATGGGTATGGTGCACCACTACATAAGCAGCAACATGTGCACAGTGCTGCAGACACTGACAATGTACAGTATACTGCTAACTTATACCTAACCCATGCCTTCCAGTGCAGCCTCATTTTAGAGTTGAGGACCCCAAAATTACAGTAGTAGAGAGAACAGAGGGGAAGTCCTGTCATAAAGCCAATCAGGGGAGTCCTCGTTGCCCTCGTAAATCTCCCGCTTTGTAGGGTTACTGGGAGGTCCAGGAAGTGAAGATTTCCCACTTATTATGCTCAGGAAACCCCAGACAACCTCCCCCTGAACTTTAGGTTATGACCTTGGGACGATTGTCATTGTTGTTTCAGTAACTATGGCAATCAAGCGGCTCAGAGATGTGAGATTCACACCCTCTGTGGGGTGTGAATCTCTATATAGACCTTATATGATATGCATATGTAGATACACACATATAGATATTCACTATGTAATGACTGATTTCCCTTTGTGAATATGATGTGTTTGAGCTGACATAATGTAATAAATAAAATATATTTATTGTTTCTTCACCAGAGATAATGCAAGCTTAGTTAAAACTATTATTGTGAAAATATGTGATTATTTAAATGTACTTTCAATAAAAAAAATGTTATCTGTGTGTCTTTGTTTGTGTGTGAATGTGTTATGTTGGGGTTTTTATTGCAAATGCCCTCAAAAAGATTTGTGCCAATGTTCCTGCAAACACCCTAACAGGCATGAGACATTTCCAGTGGGACACCAACCATCTCTTTCTGTCTCAGCAGAGAGCAGTGCTCCAGTGCCAGCCTAGTGCCATCAGCATGGGGATAAGCTTTCTGTCAGAATATTGACATGCTTTCAGAGTCTCCTGAGGCCTTTCCAGACCCAGGGGAGGATCAGCAGGCTTCCAACAAGTGGTCGTCAGGACAGCAAAGGGTTTTATACTGTGAAGGTCTCTGACAACTGAACCACAAGAAAGTAAGTGACAGGAACTGAGGACCAATTACAAACTGTATCAAAGGCCCAATCAGTCTTGTCATATATGCAGCGCTACAGTTTGTCCCTGTGTTTTGTTTTAGGCTACATACTATTGTTTCCATTCGTAAAAAACAAAAACAAAAGTAACACACTTTGTTTTATGACTGCAAAAGTGCCATTTAAAGGGTGGATAAGCTCACCATACTGCACAGTGCTACAATAAACATATTGACAAAAAAGCAGGACACAAACCTTAAATTGTTGAAGAATATATAAATAATATTCTGACAGTTATAATATTTTAGAGAGAGACACCATTATTTTACTATGTGTCATCATCTTAAACAACCTGCCCATTTTCCACATTTTACACAAAATCTAAAGCAAACAAGAGATAACGCACACCTTTCACCTCTAGCACTTAAAAAGTTTCCCTTAAAACATCAAAACATATTTTTATGACTTCTGTTCCACTTCTAGTTCTTGTAACAGCCATATAGGCCATGCCAAATGTGCCCAGAAATAAGCTGGGCCTCCCCACTGTCTCTGAGATTGCCCACCCAGGAGTCTGGCACACGCCACAGTGAGCAGGAGGCCCTCTGGATTACAGTAATACACACTATCTCATAATGGAAAGCTGCCTTGCACATTTCCCTCTCTCCGCCCTCATTGTCCACACTACCAACTGCACAATCAGGATATGAGACTTTGATTGCATCCGTTAGCATGTGTGAGTTTGCTGGTGTGCTGTCCTTTTTTTTGAGGTGGGCACGGCTTGTCTCCTTTAAGGTAATAAAAAGGATAAAAAAAACAGGTACTGTATATTGCTAATAACTATGTCATGACACATAAAATTAGCCTTAACACATCTTGAATCATAAACTAAAACAAGCCAAAAAAAAAAAAGGTACTTGATGTGGAAAAAAAACCTTGGACCCTCAGACATGGATGGCTTGATTAATTTCAGGCATCAGAGGTCATGGCCATGGGTCACAAGGAAACAATGGCATGAACATATTTAACCTGAGATACTAACATGGTTAAATAAACAGTCAAAGCTGCCCTGTTTGGACCCGCCACACTCTAGGCAAACTCCGCCACTTTCCCTCTCAACCCGTAATCACCAGAGGCTGTAATTAATGGGGAGGCTGACCTATAGTTCTGGGCAGTGGAGAGGAAAGCCAAACAAAGTTGAAAGCCATTAAGAGGATAGGGAGGTTGAGGGGAAGACAGAGACGCAAGCATGGGGGACTATGAACTTTTTTAGCGACCCTGTCTTCCCTTGGTGGCTAACAAAGGTGCAGGTGGGCCAGGGGGACCAGAGGTGCTCTGGCCAGAGTTTAGACCACCAGGTTACCACAGACTGTACGTAATTACACCACAGAGGTCATTTACTCCACTAAGTGGCTTGCCTACCAACCCCATTGGTGAGTGCACGCTAATCAGGCTTGGTGCTCCAAACAATGGACCATGTGTGCCTCTGAGTGTTGTGGGAGGAGCAGAGGTAACCAGCAGACCACCACTGATCAACGTGGACGAGATGTTTCAAAAGGACACAAAAGCTCTAAAAGGGGGAGAGCATGAGGAGAGGCCAGAGGCAGACAGACGGTCGGGAAGGGTCCACTAAAGTTGCAGACTGGCACGTCTTCAAACCTGTATTTATCCAGGAGGTTCCAGAGGATAAGGCGGATACAGTGACACTTAGGAAAATGTAGAACAGATGCTGTCCCACGTAGGGACAAAGAGGATTTGAAGACATTAACAAACCACTAGTCTCAAATATCCACTTTATTAAAATGTTATTGGCCTTTGACTTTCATTTGCTGCTACTGCTCAGATTACTGTATTGCATTTTAGTGACGTCCTTGTAGAGCAAAACTTAAAAAAAAAAAAAAACACTGGTGAAAAGCAAATTTAGGCTGCAAAACAAACAAATGAAGAAAAAGGGTATCAATTATTTGATACTTGCTGTGACCATAGGTAGCCCTACACCATAGTGGTCTAGTAGTTTGTCACAAGTTGTGCAGTAGTAGCACCAAACCAACCATATTTGATGACCAGCCTTGAAAAGCATTACCGTTGTGACTGAAAATAAAGTTTGTCACTGCACTACTAACTGCTAACATCCAGATCATATGGGCTATAGTAATTGTGTGAATGCTGATTCCGCAACATTCACAGTATTGTTATTCAATTCTTCCGTACAATTACTTCTTCTGCATACTTTCAGCTACAAAAACCATTCAAATATCAAAATGTTCAGCTCTTTAAGGATATTTGTGCTTGTATTTAACTTTTGTCCACCATTTATAGTTTTTAAAATATTAAGCGTTTTTCTTTTCACATTGAAAGTCAATGGAGCAATCTTTAAATCCTCTTCAGGCTTCTTCTATTTCTAAGTGCTATTCCTCCCACAGATTTTCACCTACAGACGTCATTTAAACTTTAAACTATTCACAAACCCTCCAGCTATTAGAACGTGATTCAGCTTTTTGATATAGTTTACAGTTTTTGTGTTATCACTGTTTACGTTTTGTGCTTCTTTAAGCTTTTTCTGTGTTTTTAAGGGCTGCTCAGTGTGGGTGATGTCACAACTACAGTGCAGAGGAGAGAGAACATTGTCTTAAAACTTTCTCTTTAACTTGCTCTCATGGCCACAATTCTTACTTCTCATACACGATGTATGCGTCAAAACATAGATATGCTTCTCTTCTTTCAGCCAATGTGCTCATTTCAATAGGGCCGATACATTTGGCTCAGTGAGCCTCAAAATGACAAGAGCCACAAGCATTCCTTCATTTACAGCCCTTCTTAAACATCCTCAACATTTCTATACTATGACTTTTTTTGATACACTATATTATGACTTATTTATCACTTTTTTCGACGTGCTATACTATGACTTTGTTATCACTTTTTTAACATTCTATACTATGACTTTTTTCAACATACAATACTATGCCTTTATAATGACTTTTTTCATAAACTATACTTGCCTTTTTCCAACATGGAATAGTATGTTGAAACAGGTCATTGACTTTATTTATCACTTTTTTCGACATGCTGTACTATGACTTTTTTATAAAAAAAATTCAACATACTATACTATGACTTTTTTATCACTATGACTTGTTTCAACATACTGTATTTCTTATCATTTTTTTTTTTGACATACTATATTATGACGTTTTTCAAAATACATAATATGAAAGCACGGTGGCCCAATGGTTAGCACTGTCACCTCACAGGAAGAAGGTACCAGGTTTGGGTACATTTGGCTCAGTGAGCCTCAAAATGACAGAGCCACAAGCATTCCTTAATTGACAGCCCATCTTAAACATCCTCAACATGTACCCTCTCATGACTTTTTTCAACATAAAATACTTTAATAATAATAATAATAATAATAATAATAGTAATAATAATAATAATAATAATAATAAATTGAATTTATATAGCGCTTTACAAAGACTCTAAGTTGCTTTACAGGGCAGGTAGAAAACACGAACAATGCAAAACTTTTCTATCACTTTTTTTCGACATACTCTACTTTGAATTTGTTGTTGTTTCTTTTGACATACTATACTATGATTTTTTACGACATACTATACTATGACTTTTTATGACTTTTATCGACAAACTATACTGACCCGGATTCAATTCCCAGTCCGGGCAAACCTTTTTTGTGTGGAATTTGCATGTTCTTCCAGACTTTCACTCCAACTCACACCATTAAGTAGGCACTGCTGACTCTGGCCCAGGTTCGATTCCCAGTCTGGGCCAGCTTTTTATTTGGAGTTTGCATTTTCTTCCAGACTTTCTCTGGCATACTATACTTTGACTTGTTTCACTTTTTTCAACATGCTATACTATGGCTATTTTTGACATACTGTACCATGGTCTTTTAAAACATTTTTTAATAGATATGGACCACATTTTCGACAAGAGAAGTGGCTCAGCCTCATTTGGCTGTTGCCTAAAAGTCTGAAGTGAAAGGCTCAAATCCTGGCTCTCCTGTCTAACTATATGATCTTGAGATTATCCAAGTATTCCTCTCAGCGGTGTGAAGAACAAACAATCAAAATAAATGGTAAACTTTAAGCCTTAGTTATAGCTCACCAAGATAAGATGTTGACTTTACAGATAGACCTTAATCTGAGGTTGGAGGATCAAACCTCTGCTGTGTCCAGAGTTTTTCCATTTTCTGTCTTCTGTAATGTTGAACAATAAATTTAACGTCAATTCAGTAGATGGCAAGTTTTGTGTATAGCTCAGTGTGATAATTTCCTGCTGGTAGTGCTGAAGATTCAAGGCTGTGGGTTCAAATCTTTTAAGGGGCAAATAATCTTAAGGTCTAAAAATCAAAATCAAGTCTTATATATATATAAAATGGCGTTTTTAAAAAACATACTATATTATGGCTTTTTATGATTTTTTTCAACATACCATACTATGACTTTTTAAAACTTTTTTCAATGGATATGGACAACATTTTCAACAAGAGAAGTGGCTCAGCAAGTGAGGCTGTTGCCTAAAAGTCTGAAGCGAAAGGCTGGAATCCTTGCTCCCCTGACTATACCATGACGTTTTATTACTTTTTTGACATACTATACTATGACTTTTTATGACTTTTTTCGGCAGTTCGTGGAATGTTCATGTAATTTAATCTATTGATTCGTGTACACAGACACGTTTATCTCCTTTTTTTCGTGATGGTCAGCACGGTTTTTAAACTAATGTATTTCAATGGGAAGCATCTTTCATGATCACAGCACAATTCATTAAGAGCGACTACGGTAGTGAGTAGTATGAAAGCCAGAAAATCTGCATAGGGAGGTTGGTTGGAGTGGTGGATGGGTCAAACAACACAGGACTTTCACCCAGGAGACCGGGGATCGTGTCCTGCGGGTCACGTTTCCTAAACTCAACCGTCGCTTTCTTGTTTTACTAAACCCAACCGTCCCGTTCTTCTTCTTTTCCCGTTGTTGTCCCCCGTGTCATAGAAACGTAATATATATATATATATATACTTTAGCACTTTTTAACGACATACTATACCATGATTTTGGACCAGGTTCGATTATCAGTCTGGGCTGGCCTGCTTCATGACTTTTTTCGACATACTATAATTTGACTTTTTTCGACATACTATACTTTGACCTTTTTATCACTTTTTTTCGACATGCTATATTATGACATTTTCATCACTTTTTAGAGAATAATAGAATAGTAATAATAGTAATAGAATAGAGAATGGTAGGACAACCAGGGTTCGAATCCGGTACCTTCTTGCTCTGAGGGAACAGTGCTAACCATTGGACACCATGCTGTCATGTTGTGTATGTCGAAAAAATTATTAAAAAAGTGATTAAAAAAGTCATAGCATTGTATGAAAAAAAATGTCATGAAAATGACCATTCTAGACTGGGAGTCGAGCCTGGGTCCGAGTCTGCTAACCACTGAGCCACTGTGCCACAAAAGAAATTATGTTGAAAAAAATCAACCAGTATGTCGAAAAACGATAAAAAAGGAATAGCATAGGATGTCAAAAAAAGTTATAGAAAATTTCAAAATATAGCATGTAGAAAAATGAGATAAAAAAGTCATAGTATAGTATGTCAAAAATAGTCATATGTCGAAAAAAGTCATAGTATGGTAAGTCGAAAAAACAACAAATTAATAG
Organism: Sander lucioperca; assembly: GCF_008315115.2. Taxonomy (NCBI): domain Eukaryota; kingdom Metazoa; phylum Chordata; class Actinopteri; order Perciformes; family Percidae; genus Sander; species Sander lucioperca. The sequence goes on from NC_050180.1 coordinate 15,654,682, forward strand.
TATGGTATGTCGAAAAAAGACAGTATACTATGTCAAAAAAAGTGAGAAAAAGTCATAGTATAGTATGTCCAAAAAAGTCAAAGTATAGTATGCCGAAAAAAAAGTCATAGTATTGTATTTCCAAAAAAGTGATACAAAAGTCATAGTATAGTATGTCGTAAAAAGTCATTGTATGGTATGTCGAAAGAAATTATAAAGAATTCATAGTATAGTATGTCGAAAAAAGTAATTATAGTATGTCAAAAAAGTGATAAAAAAGTAATTGTATAGTGTGTCCAAAAAAGTGATCAAAAGTCATAGTATAGCATATAGAAAAAAAGTGATTACAATTAATAGTATAGAATGTCGTAAAAAGTCATAGTATGGTAATGTTTGGTTATGCTTTTTTATATCCAATATCCAATACTGTCCAAACTGCTCATAAAGCTCCAAATTCCAAACCCCAAGTTCAATGGGTACCCAGGAAACCAAGTGTGAAGTAGATTTGATGAACGGTTCATGAGATATTTCAAAGACAAACCACAGACACACACACACACACACACACACACACACACACACACACACACACACACACACACACACACACACACACACACACACACACACGCATACAGAGGCTTCCCGATTTATTAGATAGATACATTATTGGTATTTTTCAACATTTCAATAAAATTTGTACTCCCACTTTTCTAACTATTCTCACTACTTCAACTTCTTCTTACGCAGTTATGCCAGCAATCCAGTTTAGCTTTAGCAATTTAGCTTTTCAACAATCACAAGCATTTTCTGCAGAAAATGCATTTTGTAGTATTATGTTGTTGTTACTGCTTCTTGTCCTCATGCCTTGCTGCCTGCTGGTTAGAGTTTAGATTCTCGGCCCGAGATTTTTTTTTTTTTTTTTTTTTTTTTATCCATTACCTTACTATCCTATTTGGGTGGGGAGAAAGCTATGCCATAATCAGAAATATATATATATATATATATATATAGGCTATATAAAAGTAACAAATGTGTAGCCTACAAAAGTTAGGCTGCAGTTACAAAATGCAGCACTTCATGCGCGGAGTCTCCTCCTCTCGCACACATCACACCGGGAGCTTGAAGATGTAAAGAAAAAAAGAAAAACAGGATAATTAACTTTGAGCAAGTGTGGAGGAAAGTCGGAGGTATGGAAGTAGTTTAAACAAGTCGTGGGCAATGATAACAATATGTTGTTCATCATTGTTTCTTTTTTTTTTTTACGTTTCTTCATTCAGATCCATTTGTGATCCGTTCCATTCTAAACAAACAGCAGTTTACAGGCTTCGTCCTTGTTGTATTATTCTAAACAGATTTCTGTAGTTCAAACAACTCTGAATTGTAGTTGAGAACGTCAGTTATAACGGCCCATGAATTAAAAAATTGTCGGGTTTAAATCGGGCTCGGGCTCATAATTACAGTTAATGTGTCGGGCCGGGCCGGGCTCTGACGCAACGTGCTCGGGCTCGGGCAGGTTCGGGCTTGATTTTTTGGGCCGATCTAAGCTCTACTGCTGGTCAGTAGCATATGTTTTGTCTTAAAGAATTATGCATTGCTAGACTGTCTAACTTTGGCCAGCATAAAAGCTAACATAACACAACATAACAAATATATCTGTCCTGATTAGAACTTTGGGGCCCCCACTACACCACTGTGAGTTACACAGGACTTTGGCAGCTCTCTAGTATAATATATATGTACATCGCTAACAAGCCAATCAGACCTGCCAACAGAAGCAGTGGAAGCACAGAGAGCCATTAAAGGCCTCGCCGCAGCTACAAAAACAAAACCTATCCACCTGAGACCACAGAGGGACAGGATGCAGGCTACTTATAGATACCCAAAACCAACCCACAAGAATAGCAGGAAAAACGACTCGGTAAGGGAGCCGCACCAAGCCTTTTGAAGTGCGCCCCCTCTAAACTATTCTGATACGCCATCCTAGCATCTTTGAAGGCAGGTTATCCTCCAAGGCCGTGTGTCCTGTTGTGGACGAATTGTTTCCTCTTTCACTTTGTCTCTATTTTCCTGTAGAAACTGACACTCTTTTATTGTTCTCCTGGGCCACACTGTTGTCTAGTGGAGCGCAGGGGACCGGAGCTCTGGCTGTTCTCCTGTTGGTAAAGGAGGACCAGGGCAAGCAGTGCCTGGTAGATGGACAGTAAGTTGGTCACAGGTGACGCAGGGGTGGTTGTCCCAAAGAATCAGCAGAAGGATGACCCCCTGCTCATTGCAACCATTTCCTCTATCCTCACGGTCACGACCTTACAATGCCCTCTTGCCTAAGAATGGACCATTAGAGTAATTAATCAGTCAGCGGTCAGTGATGTCATTGCACAAACATGGCACAAGAATAGGGAGAACAGTGACATATTTTTGTTGTTTTTGGTGTGGTGCTAATGGTTCTGCTTGTAAATACTTCAGATTTATGGTGAGGGAACATGCACCTGCCACTCTGCACAAAGAAAAACAGGTAAAGGCAGAAAAATAAGTACAACTGTATCACTTTTTACTTTTAGAAGTAATTGTGGAGTAAAAACTGCATGCCCAAATTTGAACAATAATTTCTATATAATTCATTGCTTCATTGCTCCTAAAATGTAATAAAATCTAAGTAAAGTGTTCCTTTCAATACACGTCAATAAAATATGTCATACTCCCAGGGAAGGTAATAGAGGCGACGTTGCATGCTGTACAAAAATATGTATATAAATATAAAGAGAAATGTTTTAACCTCTGCTGCCAATAGTGTTGTAACCGCGTATTATCTGTGTAATCTGAGATAGAGGTACAGTACATGTGCTTCCCTTGACTCCTGTGGAGAAGGAAAGCTCACTTTAACACTCAATATCAGGGAATCTAATTGCACATACAAATCGCTCCTTTTGGCTTGCTTCTCTGGAATAAGTCTGTGGCGTCATATCACAACCCTATCTGCCTTATTACAGGCACCATTTCAGAGGTGCAGAAACACATTGACAGTGTGATATAGAATCTGATTTATTCTCTGTAGGGGTTAATTCAGGATGCCCAGCATAATCCAGAAATAGTAGATTTCTGATCATTTTATGTGAAAAAAAACCCAATGAAATCAATATAATTACATTTCAATTAACTTTCTATTTTATTTATTATGTTTCTCACAATTCCCAGTGGTGACCACTATTGTTTGTTGTTCTTTTATTTTAATCATTTACGTTGTGTTCATCAGTCACATGCTGTTTTAGTCATTTACCAATCAAATTATTCTTGTTAGCTTTCCCTTCCTCCTGGTTTTCATTTTATTGGGCTGACATTATAAAGACAAGGTTCTGGCTAAGAAAATAGGTTGGTCTGTCACTTTATGATCATTAGCTAACACTGTGATGCCATTCCTGCAGCCAGATCCCAATCACCCAAGGACTTGTGAGTGACCTTGAACAAGGAAAGAGAAAACAAGAGAAACGCCTCATTTCAAGACCTCTAAAGGAAATTGAATTGTTAAATTCTGTAAGACTCAAACATCTGTGTTTCCAGTGCAAAGGCATTTGCACAATGCACCCCAGGGTTCATATAGTAGCCATTGATTTAAATAGAGCCTCAGTCATCACTCGCTTATATTGTTGTGGCTGTATAAAAAATTACCCACTACATTAGGCAAAGCCCTCACCCTCTCCCCCTTCTCTCTTTATCTTGCAACATTTATTGTATTGTGGCCAGAGAAAGCTCTGGTATTTCCTCTGAGGAGTCTTCTAACGTGCAGATCAGCACTGATTTTGTCTGTGCACGGGCACAGGATCAAAGTACAATCTTAATGCTCACTAGAGCTAAAAATATTGTATTTGATTCAAGGTAGAGGTCACCTCTGGCAACTACATTGTTTACATTCAACACAGACACTGATTGGTCAAAATGATTAGTTTCCTTTTCTTTGTTACTGTGAAGCCACTTTCACTGATATAGTTATAGTTTTCCTCCATTGTTCATGTGCACTTCTGCCAACAGTGTTCTAAAACTGTGAATGCAGTGATACAATGATCAAATTAGTTTTTTTTATGATTTATGGTTATTTTCCACAGTATCACAACAAAACATAGTTTGAAGAACATTTAACACAAGTGCACAAAGTATTTTCAATCTTGTTCCGAATGAAGTGAAATCTGGTTCTGCTACGGCTCATTCACTGCGTGATAATATACAGACAGACCTTTGACTCCATATGAAGTCACATATAAAGGGACACACTGGACCAGTTACCTGGTGTCTGTCAAAAAATGGAAACAGGGAGAATAGGAAAGTCCGTGCAAATTTGCTGTAAGGTGGGAAATGTATAGAAGGTAAATCTTTCACCTTATTACAGTAACTATTCTTCCAAGATGGTAAATATTTTACTCAATGCTTTTTGTTATAATTCAACGTGTATGACAGTAGGTGCTATGTGCAAAGAAATCTATGTCCTGATGTTGGGCAAGATATGGAACAGTAAATAGACTGCCTTAAATAATTTCTCATTTTATATTTATCATGTTGAAAATATTTTTCTTTATAGCATTCTTAACTGAGAATTTTTTTTATTACAGCATTGTCGTCTTGAGGCACCATTATGTGATTTGAAGCTGTTTTGTGAACTGAAACAGTTTTATTTTGTGTTTGTGTCTCCTATTCTCAAAACTGGGCCTTATTGTTTTTCTAACAATGCATCCAAACAATGGAGAAAATCTCTTATCACATGACAGATGGCCTTTGTGCAGATTCATTTTGTGTCAGTACTTGTTGGACAGGAAATTGCCATTCGTGTAAATTAAGAGAGCTAAACAAGATAACTTAAACTAATGGAGTATTGCTTGCTATAATGACAAGAGATGAGTATAGCGGATTGTTAGTTTGTCTAATAATGAAGCTAGATAACCGGGGACGTGTAGATAGGCACATTAGAAGTCAATACTGTTCCAGAATAATAGGACGGCTCAGAGATAATGTACTCTCACAAGGGGGCCTCGACATTAGCAACAGCCCAGCAGGACTCTGCTTGCACGTGTGCCAATGACGCATTAAATCCCTCAATGACAAAAGATACAAGAAAGATAAATCTGTAGGCATATTCTTTTGCCAGGATCATACACCAGACACCATACTGTACACATGCCTGTAGCACAAATGGATGTTGAGGTCGTTAGTAGTAGTTAATTGCATAGGGCAGAAAACAGCAAGAAGGTGGAAATGGTTGTGAAACATGATGTGTGAATGTTTATCATTTAGAGGTGGGCCTCTGGATTGCCAAAATGAATACAAGGCTTTTTGCTGTCTGAAAGGCACAACACAACCAAGAATGTGATAGAAATCAGTGCTCACTATTCTAAAACAATTAATTTTGGAAAAAAAAAAACACTACTTACAAGAGTCAAAAATCTCTAATCAGCCCACACTGTGATGAAAGCACCATTCCAGTGTGAACCTCACTAGATGAAAACACAAATAAGACAAAAGAACGAAAGTACAGATGACATTAACTTCTGCTCAAATGATCACAGTAGGAGAGCACGCAAAGTATTTAGCACCACTCTTTCTGTCTTTTGATGTTGTTTGTCAATTCACAGCATCCACTGCAGTATTTAGTGTCTTCAACCTCTATCTTCCCTGATGGCATGAGTGCAGGGTGAGCGTAATCGTGGCCCTCTCCTTCATTAGATATTAATTTATTCATTACATGTTAACTCTGCGAGACCTTGGAAGGAGACGCCAGGTGACTCTTCTTCATTTGGTCCCCACTGCTCTCCACTGGGTGGTGACTGGGCCCACAGTAATGCCACACAGTTGGGGAAGTGGAAAACAAATTATTCAGCTCCATAGAGAGGGACTCTTTGTGGTAAACACACAGTGGGATGCTTGTGCTGTCATAATTAAATCTGCAAATCTATAAGTGTAGGGTGCTTCCATTTTATTATACAAACACATGGAATGATAAACACAATCCAGTAGAAGCCCATAACAAGTACAGTACTTGTAAACTGCACACACACATAAGTATGAATAATATATTGAATAGTCTATATGTATATATATATATATATATATATATATATATATATATATATATATATATATATATATATAGGTTGTAATGGGTATATTAGTCACAATTGCTGGTTAATATAGTTAAAAACATATTGCATAAATCATAATCATTTGTGGCAGAAATACACAAAGAGTGACATAAATATAAGAATAGGGATTGGAGGGGATGATGGGCTTTGTAACTTCCTCATATGAGAGTGAAAGAGCTCTCAATCTTCGACCAAGCCGTGGCAGATCAGAGAGAAAGACGCCAGAGAGCATCAATCCCAGCTTCTCTCAGTGGCCCATCAATGGGGGAAAATCCCCAGTGAACAGGCAGCCTGGCTAATCCACAGCTAAATGACACCTCCAGACGCTAATGCCCAGACTGACCACAGAAGCAATCCACGGCAACTCCTCCACACATGTACCCACTGATGCTTTTCAGCCGAGGGAACTTGAAAGGGCCAGGGCCGTCTCTGTGTGCCACCTGCTTAGCATCCCCACGCTGCAAGCTGCTATAGAGAGACATCTCCGGCAGAGGAGAAAGGCCCATTGTGTCCAGACGCCTTTGAGGGCATTGTTCTGCTTCACTGAGGCCAGGCCGACATCTGCACCATTCACACTGAAGGAAGTTGTAATCACTCCCCTGCTCTTAGCTCTGTGGCTCCAACTTCATAGCAAGAGGGCTTGTGAAGTTGGGCCTGTGGTAAACAGCAAGGCGAGGGAAGGGGGAGTGGGTGCATGGGATTTGGAAGGGGGGCAGTTTTTGTTGAGAGGCATTAGTTTAAATAGAAACTCTTACATAGCCCCATACAGGCCCCCTGATCCCCACTCTCCTTTACAACCCCCAACTCAGCCAAGTGCACTTACTCTCTCTAATACAAAGCGGGCAACTGATTTACAGTTACTTCTCCATTAGTCTATATTGACGATGTTTCATTTCCGGGATTGTTCAGATGCCGCCGGAAATTCCACCGGACGTCCCTCATTTTCGGCTGGATATCCATCACCTTCCACTTACTTTATGTTGGCATTCTAAACTCCGGTCGATTTATGAGGACTAGGGTTAAATGCACCTCAGATCCCTGCAGGGTAAATCCAGACAGACTATCTGTCCAATCTGAGTTTTCTGTTGCACGATTAAAACAACTTTTGAACACACACGTTCCACCAAAACAAGTTCCTTCCCGAGGCTATTTTACAGAGGCACCATCATTGTGTCCGGCGCTTAGCACCGCCCAAGACAATTGTGATTGACTTAAAGAAATGCCAATAAACCAGAGCACATTTTTCTCCCATCCCAGAATGCTGTGTGGACTAGCCAGACCTTCCTCCGGAGTGCTTTGGAGAATGGTCTGGCAATGCGAGACTACCTTTCCATCAAAAGCACAGATTTTTATTTTATTATGTGCAAAGTATAAAAACGTCTGTCCGCTGCGTTTTCAAAATGCTCTTTTGCTCTCTTTTCATTAGTAAAAATAGAGAAGAAAAAAACAAGGCACTGAAAGCCAGGATTTTACTTGTGTTACAGTGGTCAATTTATGAAGGGGTTTTATGTAGTTTGCATTTACATATAATTACACGTTAATGGAAGTCTGACTGGTGTGGGGTAAGAGGCTGGCCATGCAGGCTGCCGAGGAGACCCCCTATGATACAGGATGACAGGCTGTAGCACTAGCTCCATCTCCGGCTAATTAAACGAATCAATTAAGAGACTATTGTTGTAACTGTGTAACTGATGTTCTCTAGTGGCAAAAATGGTCCCTTGGGGAGGCCTTCCAACCATATTAAAACCTCTATCCTCTACATCTCCATCTGATACCAATATAGACACTTATTTGCGCCTTGCTGTCATGTCATTGGAGGCGGGCACATTATGGAAATTGAAATGGAGGGGTTGAGGGGAGCAGGGCTGAGCTCAGTGTGAAGCGGCGGGGTTCACTTCCCATCACCCTCCAAGGAGAACTCGCTTCAGCAAACTCCAAAGTCCCTCAAAGTTCCCTAATAGCAGAGCTAGAGCCAGCACACCCAGCTGTGTGCATCCAGTCACTAGGTAAGGGTCGCGCAATTAGCATACTCCTCCCTGCCAGGCCAGTCGCGTTGATGCAGATAAATTATCATATTAGATTTACCCTCCTCAGTTCAACTGATTGGCTCCCAAATTGTTTTAGATAGCCGTCATTAATCCTTAGCATAGGCTAAGTGCTTTGGCTTCAGATCTGATTGCATAGAGGCGCCTAGGGTCAAATTAACAGAATACTAATGTCTGAACTCTATCTCATTTGCAGTGTCAGGATGCTGCTTCTATTATAGGAAACAGAAATGAGTCAAGTGCCATTTATCTAATGTAAGACTTAGAAACTCTCAAGATGATAATTGAGGTCCAAGGTAAGAGCAGAGAAGACATTATCGAGTAATCTCTTTCTCAGTAATAGTTTTATGTATAAATATATATGTATGAGCTAAGAAATCATCAAATAATGCCAAGGCATATTGTAATTTCAAAGACAGACAGTGTTAATGTAATGTTTCAAATACAGCAACTCTTTTCTATATATTTTTAATAAGAAGTGATAACTAGAAAGGCACTCAGGGCCACTTTTAAGTTGTGAAAAAGCAAACAAAGCAGTGTTAGTGCTTAGATAAAACAAATATGTTACATATCCCAGCTGCTATGAATATGCCTGTGTGCAGAGAGACTAAAAGATTTATGAATAAAGCAAATCTGAAGACTTGACTGAGATTCCAGTAGGTCCATGTCACCCCTTTGTCTTTGTGATCTGACCCTGTTTGTTTAAGGCCCTCGGTGCTGGCACCACATGAGTGGAACAGGGCTGCCTTGGCGCCTGGGCCGTCCTGGCTCCTGTGGCCAAAGTCAGCATTGGCATGTTGCTGGGACCTTCTGATGAGATCAAGGGATTATCCCCACCTCACACACACACACGAACACACACACACACACACACACACACACACACACACACACACACACACACACACACACACATACATATAATGCATATTCAGTAGATTTATACACATATATAGTTATAGTAAACCTGTTGTATTTCAAGCAACATTTGAAAAGTGACTTTCACATATTTTGCACAGTTGATCAGCCACACTGATACACCTGATACTGTCCTAATGTCCTATTGCCTCAACAGGCCACACATACCCCAGAGGAGAGCAATCTAAACAGGGGCATCAGATTCCTGAAGAAACAGTGGAGGACGTCAAAGCCTGGGACCTTCCAAGACAACACAGACACTGTATAGCTTGAATGTCAGTCCTTAGATCCTCAGATACCTGACAAGACTGCAGGGTGTAAAGTTCTTTCTGACTGTTCTGGGATGGAATTCGGATCATATAGACCAATAGTCAGATGCACAAAAGCACATACACATTGTACGTAGGCACGCAAGAGTTGTTTTAAGTGTACACGTGTCTTTGTCACAGATAAAGTTAAAAGAAAATGGATCCATAGTTTTCCATACATACATTCCATACAGTCTTATCCTCACATCAGTTACACTTATGTCAACCTTCTCCAAACCAATCAACAATGTTGCAGCAAAAATGACCATAGCCAACCTCTAGTGGTCCCTTACCATGAAGATAGCTAAGGTTTTATGTGGTAAGGTGTTGCCGCTATTACAATGTACGTACAACATCCGTATCAGGTACATATTTTGTGGGAAGCTTAAGGCAATTTGCTGGATTTACTAAATGCATTAGAAAACAGAGACGTTATGGCTTGACTTCGTTTATGGCATGACCAGAAACAGCCATTGTGGCTGAACAAAACAAAAATAAAATGCCAGCTACAAAGACTCACATAACACAATATCTACAGAAGAAGATGTGACAGTGTTGGATCTCTAAATAGTGTAGCAAATAATAACAACAGCAATGGCTGCTTGTAACAAAAACTGAAATACTTTTCAGGGGCAGATTATAGTGTTAACTGGTGCTGTAGGTGGCAGAGACAGAACCCTTGAATTGGTTTGCACTTTTTTTCGGTGTTTGTACTTGCTCTCTGATTAAATCACAACTCTCTTGAGGGCATTTATTCCCAGCTGTGTTTCTGAGGTAGAACCCTAGTCATTGTCCTTCAACTGGCCATGTATGTGTGAGCATGTCTATGTGTTGTGTGTAGGTGTGTTGATAAAGCAAGCCCTGTGTTTCTTTCTTTTTGCCTCCCGAGTCTCTCTCCCCGCCTCCCTCATACCTGTCATCTGGCAAGGCTAACCCCTGGTAGCTCCCCGCCAAATGCACACACGTACACACTCACACACATACACGTACGTTGCAAATCCCCGCCAAATGCCCGCCCTTCTAGCCCCCGCACACGCCAGCCGGTGTCAGCGAATCAGCTGAACCGTCTCCGCCCCGAGAATAACCCCATGACAGACAGCCCTAGTGGCCTCCCCTTGTCAACGCAGCCTGCCTGGAAAGCTGACAGCCAGGGCACAGGGTGGACAGGCTACTGTAGGCAGGAGTTTACACTGGGCTGGGCCTGGAGAGGATGGGCCTCAGGGTACGAAGAGGAGAGGGATTGGAGATTGGGAGTGGGATATACTGTAGTTTGGGATGTGAATAGGGGTTATACAAGTACAAAGGTAAGACCAGAATAGAAAACAGGGGCTTATCATGAAGCTAAGGAAAGAAGCAGGGTTGGGGATGGGAATAGGGAGTGAGGCCTGGTGACGACACTTGTTAAAGCTGGGTTAGTTTTTCACTCTACAGCATGAAATCAGCAAAAAAGAGTACCAATACATCAGGAAATAAGGATTATAATTGCAGAGGTCAGCTCCTGTCAAGGTTACTGCAGCATTCGGACTGCAGTATTTGGCTGGCAGAGTGGAGTGGTCAGTCCCTGCAGAGCAAAGATTGAAAGGTTCGATTTGGCCCGCGGTCATTCTTCTATCCTCTCCACAACAATTCAGATAACATACAAACTATGCTAACTTCTCCTCTGACAAGCCTTCACAAGGAACCCTTACTTGAGCAAAATTCCATGTTGCATGATGTTTTTGTTGCGTTTTGACAGATAGTTGACATCCCATTTATATTTAATAATTTGGCCCAGCTTGAGAATCATTCCACATTGAAAAAAAGGCATAGAACATAATGAAAGATTTGTTTCAAAAGTGGGACATGGGTGACATGCGAGAAGACAAAAATAACGAACAATGACTTACTAAGTCTCTCTATCATGTGGATAATGATTCCCTTTCTAGCTGTTGGCATTTGAACCAAGCACATATATGTGTGCACACACATACACACACACACACACACACACACACACACACACACACACACACACACACACACACACACACACACACACAATGATGAATTTGAATTGATGACTTCTTTATTGGGGGATCATACACCAAATAACAGAATAAATAATAACAATCAAGTAATAAAAGCAGAACATCTTGTTGAGGATAAATTATTGCTTTTGTTTTTTGGGGCACTCCTCCACTTTACACTACAATTTAAAAATAGTTTACCTTTTGCTGGGTTGCGTATTGCTTTATAATCATACAATGAAACAGCAGCAGCAGCAGCATATCAAAGCTATGGGATTCTATCCTTTTACATAAGAATAAGAAGATCAATCAATATTCTGTCACCACGTTATTATTTTAGATTTTATATCTAACTTTAATTAGGTAGTTGCATAGAAACAACAACCATATTGGTGCCCTTTGGGCTCTCTCTTCCTAACCATGCTAACAGACAAGAGCAAAGCTTCCTATTTGATCAAGGTCTAAAGCTATGTTTTGCCAGGAGAGCATTAAGTCTTGTTTGTTGGGGGATGTTAACAATTTCTGAGAATTGTCAGAGAACATAAGCACTTTCTCCTTCTGAACCTAATAATAGTGTTATAAGGCAGGAACTGTCACAAGCATAAATAAAGGCAAGGAAGGAAGGAGCAGCAGCACAAGGCTTAAGAATATGGAGCTTCTGATTAAGATAGTGCTTCAAATGCAGTTGTAAAATCAAAGAGAAAATCAATTATAGTGAGGTCTGACATGGCTTTTAACTGCAGAATATGGATATTTATATGAGGCTGCCACACACACACACACACACACACACACACACACACACACACACACACACACACACACACACACACACACACACACACACACACACACACACACACACACACACACACACACACACCAACTGTGTAGATAAAAAGGGATCGTCACATAACAAATTCCCAGCAGATTGTACATGCAGAGATCTTAGGTCTTAGCTTCTGTGCCTTTTGACTTGAAGTGCATACAGAAAGAGTGCAGCCTCAGAAAAACACTAGCTGCAGCCTAAATCAAAAATTCAGGATCAGGATTATGTGCTCAGTCGGACACATCTAAATTTTCAAGGTGAACACTGAATCTTCTTCGTGGATGATTTACAGTAAATTATTTATATTGATAGTGAGCTTCGAAAATGAATCAGTCTAGTGGTAATGAAGCCATCAGCAAGGACTGATAGATAGATATATAGATAGATAGATAGATAGATAGATAGATAGATAGATAGATAGGTAGGTAGATAAATAGATAGATACTGTAGATAGATAGATAGATAGATAGATAGATGGATAGATAGATAGATAGATAAATAGATAGATAGATAGATAGGTAGGTAGGTAGGTAGATAGATAGATAGATAGATAGATAGATAGATAGATAGATAGATAGTGTTGGTTCACTGCCAAGGAAATGGTGTAGCGTAAGAAGTGGTGAGAGCTACTAGACTGTTTCACTGTATTATCTTTTTGGCAGAATTTGCTTCTACAATGAAAGCGTTTACCTGGTTTTTATCTCCGTAATCCTGAATCACCCTTATGCTAGCCTAGTGTAAAATCCCCCTGTAGTGGTAACCTGTAACAGAAAAAAACTTGCATCAATCATTCTTTTTTTCAGCTTTTCATGAATATGCCCTGGGAAGTTGCATCCCTAACTTATAAAGGACTGACGAGTGAGAGGAGCATAAGGTTTGGGCAAGCAAGGCAGAGCAGAGAGCAGTGGGACTACACGACTTAAGCCAAATACATATTTATGAGTAGCATCCACCCACAAGCCTGACTTTTCAAACCTAGCCAAGCTCAGGCAGGCATGCAGACACACAAGCTGGGCGAGAACAGGGCAGGCTGATTGGGCCAGAATCAGCAGGGGTTTGGGTCTCCACTCAACTTTGTTTACGTACTATTGTGTCCTCCTTTTTATTGCTCCTTCAATTATTTGGCTGTCTTGAGAAATATGCAATATTTTGAGATATTATTATCTTTACCTTTACATAGTTGTAAGGTCGGAAGACATGGTGGGAGGAGGAAGATAAAAGAAGTGGTGGAGACTCCTGGAGAACTTCTTCCAATGGAGAATTTCGAAGGTGTTCATCCTTTGAATAATAAGTATCTTCTGTTCATCTTCCCTGTGCTCTCATGACCCTTTTCCTGCGCGGTCATTGTGTGAGTCCGTAAGATCTGGCAGCCCGAGAAGGGAGAAAGGAGCTATGTACTCAGATATCAGCAACTTGGAGGAGCAGTGCAGTGGGTCGACTATCGACTGGCCCGTCCAGCGTATACAACCACCACAGTTTGGTCTCCTTCACCCACTTCTTCAAGGCTGCCTTTAATCTCTCCCTGTGCCTCCCAATCCATGCCTTTGATGTGTTGATGCCCTTCTTTCACTTACTCAATATTTGATCTATCTCACTTCATAGAGCTAAATCCAGTTGAAGTGGATTCACATAGACAGGATACTCCCTCTTTTCTTCCAGTTCTTCCTCCTCTTTCTCTTTCTTGCTCTTTCTCATGTTCAGCAAAATGACCATCTAACCGACCACAGAAAATCACTTTTTCTTCTGTTATGTAACATGGAGCTGAAGTTTTAATTGATAGAACAATCAATTGTGTCTGCCTCAAAACAGTGCATAGACTCATACAATGAGATTGACCAACTGGATGGGCATGTAAACAGGTTGAAAAGCATGCTGCACTTGTGCACACACGTTCACATGCACACTGTCTTAATAAAAGTCAACCAGCTGCTGTGCTCCCACCCACCATGTTAAGCCAGAGGTGTAAGTATCAACTCTCATCGCATCCCTGCCTGCACCCACAGACGAGCCTACAAAGTAGAAACAAGATACAGAATTGCTGCCTGTTTACTTCAACTGGAGACCTAACACATGTTGTGTAGGAAGATAGACTTTATTGTCAGCATGAAAAAAGCTGTGGCTGTATTTTCATAAATGTAATAGATTTTTCACGGTACAACAGACCGAACACTGAAAGCATACAGTCCTATTATACAGTTTGCAGGCTACCGTTGACTGGCTGTACGTATATTAATTGCTGTCTCTTTATGGTGCACGGTAGTTGGTGTCAAAGAGTGACCCTGTGGCCCAGTCCTACGTCTTCTCTTCGTCAGGATGACGATGAGACATCTACCATATGGCCAAGCCTTATGCATCTTTGTCCCTGCATAATCACAAGACCAATACTGTATGCAGGGCAACGATTCAACGGAAACAAAAAAAAGACAATAGAGCCTCTAAAAGTACATATCATATACTGGAAGAGTTAAGTAAGGTTTCCATTATGTTTTCATTATTCTGCTTTTAGCCCCTAGGGCCCCAGACTTTGCAACAACTTATTGGAGGACTCAAGAGTATCAGAGAGTGTAGATCATTTTAAAAGGAAGCTCAAAACATTGCTTTTTAGCCTGGCTTTTACCTAATGTGTGTTAATTTTCTACTTTCACTCTTATTACTGTTGTTTTATGATATGTTTCCTTTATTCCTTATTTCCTATATTTCTAATTGTGATGTATTTTATGTGCTTTATGACATATTTATTTCTCATGTTCTTGCTTTTAAAGGTCCAATATGTAATATATTTACTGTAATAAATCCAAAAATGACCCCAATGCGTCATCAGATATTAAGGAAACATGCTAAGTTGAAATACTATCTTTTCTGACAACAATGCAAATGCCAGTATTTTCTCCTTTTGAAATTTCCGTTCCGTGACGGAATTTCTGTTTGTGTTTTGGCCTGTGTGTTGTTATCAACTGCCCAGTTTGACAGCCAGACCGGGTTGCCAGATATACCTGTGAAAACATTAACCCAGCGCGCTTCAGCTGTAACGTTAGTACAGCCATGAAAGCAGCAAACAAACAAACAGGATCAACGGAGAGAAATTCTACCCGATTTAAAAAAAAACCGGCATGTTTCTAATAGTTGCGTGACCAGAGACGTTACAAACCCCGGGTAAATATTGGAGACAGCTTAGAGCACGAAAGGACGTCAAGTTGGCTAATTTCCTCCTGAACAGGTAAGCATTATAGCTTCAGGCTAATTTATCACGGCTACAAGGGACAGGCATTTTATGTCATTTCAACATTTGTGTACTCACATTGAATTATAAAGCTAGAGTACCTGAGTTTGTTACTTGCAAAAACAAATTGAGACACAGCCAGTAAAGTGATCCCGACTGGTCCTGGCTAACGCTGTCATGCTAACCCTGCTAACGTTACCCGAGGACCAAGCAAGCGGGCCACGGCTGTTTACAACATGTAGCCTGTTCAGCGGCCGTATTTACCGTATATAACGGAGTTATTTTAAGCCAAGAGAGGGGTGCTGTAAATCGGGAAGAGACGATCGTGAGTTTGCAGTGTGTTTGCCAATTATTTTTAGCGGTTCCTACCGAAATTCTAAGCCTAGGAAGTGTGTCTGTCCGTCGGGTGGAGAGGACGGCAAGGTAATGTTATTTTTAACGGTTCCTACCGTAATTCTAAGCCTACAAAGTGTTTCTGTCTGTCGGGTGGAGAGGACGGTGAGGTTGTTGTGTTTTTAGCGGTTCCTACCCTAATTCTAAGCCAAAAAAGTGTGTCTGCCAGTTGGGTACAGAGCTCCACATGAGCATGGGCTTTTTTGAGTGTCAATATAGCCAGCATCTAAAGTTAGGTACTCTGCTGGGCATCTAGCAACGTTGTTGTGGATGCTCCTTCAGCGTGCTTTGGAGGAGGGTCTGGCAAAGCGAGACTATGGATGTTGCGGTCTCAGCCTGTCAACCTCCGTGAACTTCGAGTCTAGGGAGGACGGGGCGGGGGAGACGACTCTCTCCAGCATTTTGTAGGGGTGTAACGGTACATGTATTCATACCGGACCGTTTCGGTACAGAGCTTTCAGTACGGTGCACGTGTTCACCAAACGGCCGAACGCAATCTTTTGTGTGCGGAACATAGGTCAATTTTCGTGTTTCCACACGAACATATTAAGTGGCGGAAGTCTCCGCGTTCAGCGCAAATCCCGCCCTTCAGCTGATTCTAAAGTTTTCATTGGTCATGTCAATATGTCAATCACTGTACAGATTGCCTACACCAAACACTGATCTCTAAACCTACCCGCCGTCACTGTAACCTAAACCAATGAAATCGACTGCAGGGCGGGATTTCCGCTGAAATGGTTTGGGGAAAAAAATAAAAATCACACACCGCGTGCTGTACAACAACATACACGGCACGCTTTAGCCCAGCCTCTCGCTAGCTAGCGTCATGGCCAATGCAGACAAGCCCATAGACAGTACGGACAAGCCGGAGCTTGAAGAGCCACCCATATCATTAAGGTCTCCTGTTTGGGAACACTTCGGTTTCCCAGTGAAATACGTCAACGGACAAAGACTAGTCGATAAGATGAAAGCAGTGTGCCGACGTTG
Organism: Sander lucioperca; assembly: GCF_008315115.2. Taxonomy (NCBI): domain Eukaryota; kingdom Metazoa; phylum Chordata; class Actinopteri; order Perciformes; family Percidae; genus Sander; species Sander lucioperca. The sequence goes on from NC_050180.1 coordinate 15,671,492, forward strand.
CTCAGGAATGATCGGGTATGTTTCTGGCAACACTTCAAACTTGTTAACGCACTTGAAAAGGCATCACGCGAGTGTGACCATCACTACTACAAGGAAAAAAAACGACCGTTGACAAGCTGGGATTGGTAATGCTGCACTGTAATCCATAGTTATTTATTTATATTTTTCATTTTATTTTATTATGTGATATTGGTTTGAGACTGAGAGTATTTTATTTAGTGGAGAACTTTGCAGCAGTATTTTTCTTATTCTTTTTTTATTTTATATATATTTTATTTATTATATTTTATTAAAAAGTGTAAACAAATTGTTAAAAAAAAGTTTATAGTAATAAACAACCTGCAGTTTAATGTTTGCATTTCTTTCCCTTACTGTACCGAAAATGAACCGAACCGTGACTTTAAAACCGAGGTACGTACCGAACCGTGATTTTTGCGTACCGTTACACCCCTAGTATTTTGTATTACATATTGCACCTTGATGGTTTTATGTATTTATAATGATTCATGTTACTTTTTAAACTTTTATTTCTGCCTTTTATGTTTAGCACTTGGAGTTGCATTACATGTATGACCTGTGCTATATAAATACAGTTTGATTGATCAGTTGATAATTTGAATAGACCTGTTTTGTGTCCTTAAAATTAAGAAAACCCCCAAAACAAACAGACAACCATAAAACAAACAACAAACAAACCTTCAGATTAGCTTCAGACATGACTCGGATCTGTGAGGCACTCTCCCTACTTAACAGCAATCAGAGATTCCTTATTACAGAGCAGAGGGTTTGTGTAACACTGAACCCAAACCCTCTACTATTCTGTCCCACATTAGTTCCACTTAGTTGGGTCCCAATGACCTATTCAATGTAAATGTACTGAGCAATAATGAGTGGCGGACCGCAGCGGCTCTTTAATGGGTGAGTACGTTCAGGGAGAGTAAAATGACAAGGCAGAGAGAGAGAGAGAGAGAGAGAGAGAGAGAGAGAGAGAGAGAGAGAGGTTCAAGGCCTTTCAGGATATGGGTGTTTAAGCAGGGTAATGATGGGAAAGTAAATGACTTAAAAAAAATAATTAGGCCAAGATAGGAAGAAAGCCAACAGATTCACCACTGGATTCATTAAATAAAGAAAACTGTGCCAAGCTACCATTAGGAGCACTTGGGTGACTGGTGTTTTTCTAAACTCTGATTTCAACAAAGAACAACAGAGGGGGGAAAAAATCACCTGTAATACTGTAATGCCAACAAGATGTCCTCAGAGGTAAAAGATCTGCAAATCAGTCCAAGTCACACCTCAAAGCTATCCACACTTTTTTTATTTGAATGCCGTTTAACCGAGAAAGTACTCAAATTAATGAGTGAGGTGAACAAATGAGTGCATCAGAGACATATTAATGACTTATGTGTTAGGCGGAGTGTGACAGTCTCTTCTTCTCTTCTCCTCTTCATTTCAATTTGGCAAGACGAGGTGTTGAGGGAAATAGGCTTTTGACATAGCAGTGTGTCGGCAGCCTTAGAGTGTTAGAAGAACTTGACTCAATCTGTCACGCTCTGGGACCGCCTCTCTTAATACTGCCTAAGCTTAATGGCCTGAGGTGTTTGTGTGTCTGCTCCGTGTGTTGAAGAGTGTATGTCTATTTTTTCCTGTGTGTATATGTGCATGTTTGCTGTGCATGTGTGGCTGTGTATGGTGATGAGGCTGTACCTGTAGGTCCTCAGGGTGCTGTTTGATGCTAGGTAGCACATGCAGATGCCAAGTTCAACTCATTGACTCCCTCTTTTTCTCGCTCTATCTCATCCGCCTCCCGTCTCACTCCCCGTCAGAATCCCCTTGTAGAAGCCAGGAGACAGGACTGTTACCTCTGAGACAGACACCAAGCAGATCTCAGGTTGAGCTCCCTGTTACCATGCGGCAGCCATTGGAAACAGATGGTCTCCAAACAGCCTGTCATGTTTACTGCTGCTGCCATAAAAGACAAGAGTCCAACAACACACTCCCTCAGGAGCCCCACGGGATCGCACAGGGGCCTGCAAACAGCTGCCTGGGGGGGACCATCGGCCCTGCACACTCACTCATACACACACTCACACCTTGAACTGACTCCTACCTTAACTACCACCCAAATGCCTCTATTACCAAACACACACACACACCTACATACCGACACAAAAACGGCCAGGCACGCACACCAAATGTCCTCCGCCAACCTGTCCGGACATGCTACATTTACTGCAATTAAACAAGCATGCCATTTGAATATCTGATGACACCTTGCAACCTGCTCCATGGGCTCTGAATATAATGGTGTCCCTGCGGAGCCCAGGAGAAATTGTCCATGTCACAGTTAATGAAGGGAATTTGCATTGTTATCTCAATTAAGGGCAGTGGAATAATGAAGCTCACTTCTGAATTAGTTAATCGACAAAAACTTGTACAAATGTGTTTGCATGGCCCATAGGTATGGCCTGCGGCTAATGTATATTCTTCAGGGTTAGCGAGGTTACATCAGACGGAGGGGGGGCAGACGGTAATGAGGCAGGTTCTACCGGACACTTCTCTTCCTCTCCAAGGGAGTCGAGATGTTACTCTGACCTCCCAAAGCCTCATCCTTCGTCTCTTCCTACCTGTCTCGCTCACGCCATGTCTCCCTCACCTCTCTCGATTAGTTCTCCCGCCAGTGCCCCATTCTTTCACCCGCACGCCACATCAAATACACGAACCAGAGGCAGACAGCAGATTGGAGCTAAAACCCAAGTGCTTTGCCCCCACCCCACATCCCCCTCCTCCGCCTTCAGGACATCAACACTGACTAGCTGGAGTATCTGGATACAGATACTAGTACAAGGTATGTGATAGAAGACTGCACAGAAAAAATAAAAAAAAAATCTATTTTCTTTCAGTATTATCAGGTGAAAAAAAAATCCAGCTTTGGTATAAGAGGATAATGTTAAGTTTTGGCTTCCCATTGATCTGCTGTGACAATGTTAAGTGGCTGCTTTGATGTGGTTTGACAGGGAGTGTATTTTTGTGAGTGAGGACTGTTTAAGTAGGCGTTTGTAAGGAGCGACTAAAGGCCATCACTAAAGGCTCGCACAAGTGCTCTTCTGCTCCGGGGGCCTCAAATAACCAATGAATAATTTATAACAGCCAGGACATGAGTTGATTTTAGGGTAGAGGAGGGGAGGCACGCACACACACACACACACACACACACACACACACACACACACACACACACACACACACACACACACACACACACACACACACACACGCACAAACAAGCACAGTTCTCTCACACACACACACACACACACACACACACACATACACACAGAGACACACTTGCATGCACACACACACAAACACAATGTGGCGTCTTAAGGGGGTCAGTGTGCCAGACAGCCACAAGCTAAGCAGACAGCTCACAGTCAAAGTGCACTGTGGGACAGTAGAGAGAACAGGACTGGTCAAAGGGGAAATTGAGGGTTTTATTGCTATTTTCTGCTCAATCTACTAACTATTGGAGCTCAAGGGAATAGAAAAAAGAAACTTAAGAACCACCAAATAAAGAGCAACACTCAAAGTTGTTATTGTATGATGCACAGACAGGTATCACTGTACCTGCCAAATCAGTTTAGCTAGAAACTGAGGACAAATAAACCTGTCAAATGAAAGACAACAGGATATATTTGATAAATGAAGATTATGTTATATTTACTTGAAGTTAACTTTATGATAATCTTGCAAATACACTGAGACATAACAAACAGATGTTAAGTAACACATGCATAGCCAGCTGTCAATGAAAGTTATTCTGCGCTAAGAGATTCACTATAAGAGCATCATTACTGCTATGTGGTATAAATAGTGGGCTCTCTGTAAGAACGATTATGCATGCTTTGTTGTTTTTTTATGTTTGGTTGAGGATTTTACTTTTCCATCAGCTTGGCATGGCACAGCACAATTGTTAAAAAAGCTGCCAGAGTGAAATATGGCCTTGAAACAATTGACTTACTTGCCTCTCAGACTCGGTATTGGGAGCTGCAAGGGTTGGGAGCTGCAAGTGATGACTTGTGCAAGCAGTGACTTTTTTTCTGAAAAGCTTCTGTTTGCCAAAATATAAAATTGACCATCTAATCGCAGAACTGGGCTCAGGCCCCATCTACTCTATGTCCAGCTCTTTCAGATTAGCGACCAGCGACAGCAGTGTCAAATGTGAGTGTTCTTTCACTGCCCCTTTTAGTGTTATTTTTTGCCCCTTCAATCCATGTTAAATAACATGTTGGTCTAATACTGCTACTTCTCAGCTTCAAATTCTCCTGCTGGTACCAATAGCTTGCAGTGCATCAGGCTGCATTCTTGACATAATCTGATCAGTAAGTGCCCCATTTCCTCACCTGGAAAATAATCTCTTTGTCACAGGCTCCCATGACATACCTACAGTGGCCTACATATGACAATAATGAAATTCTTAGGGAATTATTTGGCAGCTTAATAAATAAAATAACATGAACAGATTTAAACATGTTATTTTATGATGGCATAATTATATTATATGTTGGCAAGGTCTCTCTTGAGATAATATATATCGATAGGAATGAATAAACAATAATACAAATGTTTATTTATGTAAATATTTTGTTCAATTCAGTGTGAGGACATTTACAGTAATTGACCTTAAGGAATAGGTTTGCAGTTTGGGATTCTCGCTGGACGGTGATACCAGACCTGGGACCAAACAAAGCAAATCATTCTTTAACATGTTGTTGAAAGGATGGATAGAGAAAGAGAAGAAAGAAAAAAGGCAGTGAGATGAGGGAAGAGGACAATAAGGGCAGGAAGGAGTGAAAGGGAGGGCGAGATGAAAGAACCTCATAGCCGTTCAAAGACGGTTAAGTCCAAAACAAAACAAACTGAATGTGGATGTCAGTTATAAAAGCTTCATTAAAAGGTCAGAGGTTTGAGAGGTCACCTAGACAAATTCTCTCCACCTCTGAATTGTCTCCCTCATTCCCCACAACACTAGTCGCATCCCAGCAGCTTCTCTTCCCTGATGTAACATGGCATCTTAAAACAAGCAGTTTACATTAAAAGGTCAGCTGGGGGAGGGCACCCAGCTGAATCTGTGGCTCAAGATGAAGAGGGCACCCGAGCAACAACAACATTAAAGTACAAACACACATGCACACACACACACACACACACACACACATACACTCCTGCCTGTCATTTTGCTTTTTTTTTTATCCACAAGCACATACCTACATACTGTAGGTAGACCGATATATACATGTGCATGTGAGCACACACACACACACACACACACACACACACACACACACACACACACACACACACACTGCTTCATTGTCTCTCTCACAAAGCACACAAGGTACCCCATACCAAAGAAGCACAGACTCGCCTCCAAAAGGTTAGTGAAATCCAAAAATCAACAAGACCAGAGTTTAAATGCCAAACAGTTTCAGATGCAGAGAAAGTTAGATTTCCATCAGCATATATAAGTCACTAAGAAGGTTAATCTAAGAAGGTGAAGATATTTTTTTTTTAATCCAGGCTAGAATGAGCAAGTTGAGTATTTTGTCAAGCTGAAAAGGGATGCACTAGTAAGAAAACAAAATGTAAAACTACGCCTTTTACTAATTAACTAAGTTTTAATGAATTTTATAATGAGATGTATAAAATAGATGCATTTGCAAGGTTGAATATCTATATGTGCTTTAATTATGTGTGTGTGTGTGTGTGTGCGTGTGCGTGTGCGTGTGTGTGTGTGTGTGTGTGTGTGTGTGTGTGTGTGTGTTCTTTGGGTAACAACTGCTTCCTCCTCTGACACGCAGCGACAGTGAACGGCTGCTTGATTAATTCTGATCTACTTAATTAGAAAGCTGACGATTTCCCGCGTGAATACTGATAACGCGGGGAACTGCTGTCATTGACTGTTATTGACTGATGAGTTCATTAAGACTTAAGAAAGGAACACGGTTGTTAAACTTAAACTTTCTTGCCTGAAAAAAAACATAAAACAACAACAAAAACCTCTAACCGTGAAAGCTTGTTGGTGCCACATCCAATGGTTTGGTTAAATTACGCACACGGATATAAGCCATGTCATATAACTATAAAGCTAATTTATAAAGTTGCATTAACACTGTAATTTAAAGACTTCTAAGAAGGAGACTTAATAGTTGTAACCCTCTCAAAAGCTTACAGATGTGCTAAATCTGTCTGAGCGCAAAAGTTTAGTGCCAAAGCCAAAGGTGCGCGTGCTAAATTTGTAACAGAGCTGAAGCAACAACAGTGTGACAGCGCTTGCATGTGTACTGAGAATATTACTTCTGTTGGAGCTACACAGTGTATGTATGTGTGTGTGTGTGTGTGTGTGTGTGTGTGTGTGTGTGTATGTGTGTTTTCTAAAAACCTTATGTGAGCATCAGCAGGAAGTTTTGACAGCTGCAAGTGTGCAGGTGTAACTTATTTCTGTTACTGCGAGCAGTGAGATGCTTTCACGGCTGACGAGGGAGAAAAATGTTCCCTTATACTGCAGCGTACTGTAAATTCGACAGGAACATGCAAATGATAATCTGCACGATCACAGCCGGACAGCGTAACCCCTGTTTACTTTAATGTACCATACAGGATCACATCTTTTTTTTGGGCTTATCAACAGGTTTCCACTAAGTTACCATACAGTGGCAAACAGAGTTGCGTGTAGACCTTTTCTGTTTTGTGAAGTAAGATATCAGTTGTGAAGGCAGAGTGAGAGGAAGATGGACAGGCCAATAGTGAGAGTATGTGAGGAATGTGTGTGAGGAGGTATGAGAGCTGTGGATGGATGTGTCGGGAGTGTAAGGGGCCAGAGGGCACTCTTTCCCCCCACAGAGATCTCTCCAGTAGGGTAGACAGTGATAGTATGGAGCCCCAATCTCCAGCCCCGTCAACAATCTCTGCATGTCCAACTCCTGCTGATTATCGGCGACAATGCTAAACAATGCCTAAATTCTCCATGCTCACGCTCTCTTTTTCTCTGAGTCTCTTTCTATGTTTCTGTCTTTCTCTCATACACAACTATTCTCACTCTCTTTGTCATAAATGCACAGGTCAGTAGAAACTTAGTGACAGCTCTGTCAACGGCTGGCAACATATATTTACCTTATTTCCACATAAGTTTTGCTGATATGGGCATCAACAGTCCGCGACCCAACCAAGATTAAACCAGTGGAGCAAATGAGTGAATGACAGGTCTTCTAAAATATGTAGCCAAAGTCAGAATAGATAGATTTGGAACAGCACAATTCATCATTCTAATTTGAATGTCTGTCTGCTTCACTATAAGGGCCCAAATGCATGCATACATACTCCCTAAGTGAATTGGTTACAGGCCTCTTGTCTCCTACACACATCTCCCACAAATCAACTTAGCCAATATTGAAAAGCCGTGATTATGCGTAATTCTGATATATTGCTTTGGTTTATTAGGAAAAAACACAGAAACTAGAAATATGATCTATTTCTGTGCTGCTCCCTTTGCCATTTTGGTAGCTCCCACTCACTTCTACAAAACCCATTAAATGTGAACCTTGTACATAAACACACACACATTATGCACAATGGGGAGGTCAGGTTCGGCATCGGGTTCCTGCTTTATAAGTTTATATTTGCCAAATTTAGGTCACATATCAATCTGAAGTTAGACAACAAAGGGAAACAAACTATGTTCACAAGAGACACACTGTAACATTCCCATCTGAGAGAGGTCGTTTGCGTTGTTCTACATTCACAGTGCTTCCCACAACCTAACAGTGTCGCCCAAACCTCCTTTGAAGTCAGCTAGAATTACTTATGACACAATAAGCTGCAACAATGAAGCAACAAAAGAGACTGGAATTTAAAAGGCATTCCTTTTTACCAAACTCCACCCAAAACAACGCCACAAATACAAAGTATACACAGTTTTTGACATGTTTTACTATAGCTCCATTAAAGGCAACTATCCAAAAGTGCTCGCAGGTGGTAGATTTGCCGCCATTGAAATGTTGATCCAGTTTGGAAACTGAAAGTATATGATAGTGTTTTTAATATTCTCTCCATTGATTAACATCTCGGTGTAATCCAGACTTGGCAGAGGGACTTAACCAGAGCTTCCACACTGGCCCCGAGCCAGGCTGGCGCTGTGACTTGTCTTCCCACAGACAGAGGGATGAGCCTGGGACGGGATGGGAGATGCGGGGGCCTGGATGGACTGGCTGCAGACACAATACTGGCACTGTGACAGCACCGATCAAGACTAATCTCGCTCTAGCAAATACAACACACACACACACACACGTCATTTTGTATATTGTGCAAGCTACAAACATCAAGCCTTAGACATGCAAGAGTTATAATTTTGTTAAACATTTTCTTACAATTGATTTTGAGAATGAATGTTATTCATGCAAAACTCTGCAGGTCCAGGAAGTATGTGTCAGAGCAATTTAAACACTAACTTTGAATTTCTTTGAAAGGAAACTATCCAGAAATTACCAAAAGTGCACCATGGTAAGGATGTTAGAAAGTCAGGCACAGTCAAATTTTCCTTCAGTAATACCAGAACCCACTGTCATCAGAGTAAGCACTTTATTTGGCAATTATTGCCATAATCAAACAGGCTTATGTATATTTTACAAAAATCTTGTTACAGTAGTTTCCCCGGGTTCTTGTATCTATATTTGACCGTTTGGTTAGAAGGACGAGGGAGACATTTGGACATAAAACACTGTTAATAGTCAGAGCATCATTAAGGGATCTTTCCTCATAACTGGCTTCACGGGGGGCAGAGGAATGATCAAGAATAATGTGCGGTGCTTTGTAGCCACCCAGGTCACAGCCTGCATACAAATCCGCAATAAGGAGGAGAGGCAGGGAAGGAGGGAAGGCCGGGGACGAGGCAGGGGGTCTCAAACAGTGAATGGGTTTGAGAGGGGAAGAGAGAGAGAGACAGAGGGTGAGGATAACCGATCTCAATAAGGCGGGTCATTTCTGTGTAGCAAGTTCAGAGATTCTGTAGGTCCTTGTAGGGAAAAGGTGGAGGGAGGTAAAAGGGGGGGGGGCAATTTGGGAGAGTTGGGGGAGAGGTAACAGGGTAGAGAGGGGGAGTCTTGTGCAGGCTGAGGCCCAGAGCTGTATTCAGTGGGGGTAGGCTGCTCCAGCTCCAACACTACTACAAAGCTGGACTCCTAGGGTTCATGAATAAGGCGAGGAAATGATCAGAAAAAAGGGAAAAGAACCCTGAGAGATGTTTAGACAGATGGCCCACTTGAAACGACGCAAGGACACTGAGAGAGAAAATTGATTTTAATGAAACTTCAGATTTTGCAAATAATTGATCTTTATTCCCCCCCTCAAAATCCCAGCAGAAAGGTGAGAGTAAATTTGATGTGTTACAAGTGCCTTTCCAACAGACATTAAAAGATACTGGTTGCTTTTAATTCTTCAGATTGCATTAAATTAACCTCATGAGAAGGGGCTGGAAGAGAGGGAGAGCGAAGAGGAGAAAAAAGAGAGGCAGTGAATCAAATGGAAGACGTTCAGAAAAGAGCTGTGGTGCCAAAGAAAATAGATAGCAGGGGACTTCTCTCCTTCAGTCGTTCTTAAAGGGCTAGTCAGTATTTTTAGAAATTTCATTTGATGGGATTCTGGCAAACATCTCTGCTCTGGGCCTTAGATGTAATATCAAATGTTACTTGCTGGGGACTAGATGATGTTTTATGAATTTAGTGAGCATGAATAATTAATGGCCAAACTGCTATCAAATATCTAAAATGTGCAACTAATTATTTGATGGGGGAGACAGAAAAAAAGGTATTGCTTTTGTGATTCTATCAAATAAATGCTGATTATTTGACCATATCAAACCTTCACACTTGACTTCCCTCATAAGAGAAAAAAGCCAGAGGAGATTTCAAAGGTTCTCAGTTGCATAGGAGAGGGTTATTGAGGGCTTTGAATAGAGCAGCAAATACTGTGTAAGGTGCATTGGCACAGTATAGTACAGAAAAATGGCATAAAGAAAACCACCAAGCGTACAGTTTAGGCAGAAAGGACAGACAGCTTCCTGGGGGGAGATTCACCATATGAATGCTGCACAGTGTAGGTACGCTGCCAACCCACTACCTATCCTTTATAATCATAATCCATTTCCACTGCTATTGTCCTCCATGGAAAAGGCTCACTCCATGAGATCACCAAATGAGTGAGAGAGAAAGGAGAAAGAGCAATAACAGTGTAGAAATAGTGTGTGTGTGTGTGTGTGTGTGTGTGTGTGTGTGTGTGTGTGTGTCTGTGTGTGTGTGTCTCTGTGTTTGTTTGTTGAAGGGGGGAGCTTTCACCAACTGAATGCCTATTAGAAAGTCCCCCTGAAACCAACCTGCCAATCCCACCCACAGTCTCCCCTCGGCCTCACCCAAACCTACTGAGGCCTAATCATACGCTTGGATTTCTCTTAGATGACATGAACATAGCATTGCGACAGTAGCAGTTAACCACTCCACTTCTAGAACATGGAATTAGATTTAGGATGGCAATGAAACCCAAAACAGCTCGATTCCGGGCTGGTGTTCCAGTCTTAACCCAACATTTGAACTGTGTTTATTAACCCCTCTAACTCAACTCTCTGAGGTGTGTGTGTGTGTGTGTGTGTGTGTGTGTGTGTGTGTGTGTGTGTGTGTGTGTGTGTGTGTGTGTGTGTGTGTGTGTCTGTGTGTGTGTGTGTGTGTGTGTGTGTGTGTGTGTGTGTGTGTGTGTGTGTGTGTATACGTTTGCCCAAAGGCCTGTCTGCCTTGCTCAGGGTCTCATTACTGAGTGAGTAAGCGATAGCTGTTCTGCTTGGTCGACGAAGGGAGCAAAGAGATATGCCTCAGAAAATGGGTTTTCTGGATTTTGATTAATCAGATTTTGTATTTCTCGGTTAGAGAAATCAAATCAAAAGGTAGAGGATGGACTTTAAACATGTATAATCACCCATATACTCTATAACCTAGGTGTAAATGTAATAGAAAGTAATAGAACTGAGTAAACTAAATGAGCAGTGAAAATGTTCATTGCTTTCAGTTTCATTGTATTTGACAAATATATGTTACATTAAAAGAATCTAAAAGAAATAAGAAACAGATGGGAAATAGAAACAGCTGCTTATGAATGCTATCAAGATGTCATTGTTTGTGTGTGTGTGTGTGTGTGTGTGTGTCTTTTCTCTTATATATATTCTATATAGGAGGGGAGTGTGCTCAGTTAGACCCAAACACGCTGACCTTTCTAATTGTCCTGTGATTATGATAGCCTGTCATTACAGCAAACACTCTAGGTGAACACACTGTACTGCCGACATACACGCACCACTGTGGCCTCAACAACTCACCAGCATTGATTTTCACTTAAATCGTACAGATCCAGCATACACTGCTAACCCTTCTAACCCTCGACCATCCACAATATTTTCCAACAGGGGATATTCTATTGTAAGGGTGGTGTGGTGATAGATAGGTGTACAATGTGGCTGAGAGGCCTCTCTTTTGACATCTGTGCTGGGTCTATTCAACCGGGCACCACGGGGAAGCCTTGTATGATATGCCCCCTTCATTTGTTTGTGCGTTTATGCTCTGTCTCCATCCACCTGGCCATCTAACTGCTGTATCTTCCCACCTATTGTCACCTTTCCTCTGTCTGTTGGGTTGCTTGTATGTTGGAAATAATAGCTTCCTTTCAAAATAGACCATGGTCTCTTTCTGCTTTCTTGTTAGTAACTGTGACCTCAACAACAACAAACTAACTAATAAACCATCACTGAACAGAAAATGGGACCAACACATTCAAAGGCAAAGCACATAGGTTCAAGAAGAGAATGCAAACATATCTATCTACAGTACAAGGTGCTTTCTGATCCACAACACATTATAGTGATTATGGTTCATGTTCACTTTGTACTTGTTCTTCAAGCTCCTTCAGTCATAACCTATTCACTTACTCGTGTTTTAGGGTATTCTCTTGTTTCATGAAAACAGCGTTGATGAAATACACAGACATTACTTATGCCCAACATGTCTATTTCTCAGCTATTTTCCTGCAATTTCAATATAATGTGGCACATTATATATACACACATAACTTGGATCAAAGTTCTGCTTTTCAATTTTTACAGATTTCCCATCCCCATCTCAAATCAACATGCAGCTACAAGGCCATTCCAGTTGGTTCCTGAGTGATGGATGCTGTTGGAAAATAGATGGAGATCTGGGGCCAGTCACTCTCTAGGTGGTTACCAGGGAAAAGCCCAAACCTTGTGCAGGAATGCATGGGTCAAAGGTCAACCTGCAGGGGACATGTACGGTGACAGGCCACTTGACGTCAAATATCACACAAGCATATAGTATAATGCCGACATGTACAATGCACTTAACTGGCACAAACACACACACACACACACACACACACACACACACACACACACACACACACACACACACACACACACACACAGCAGTAGGGTGCTGTCTCAGATGGCTGGGGTGTCCAGTCAGAAAGTCAATCAATGGGAAACAATGTAAAGAGGTTTTAGTCACTTCTTTCATCTTCTTCACCTGATTGTTCAGGATGAGTCTCGCTCTCAGTGTTGTGGCAAGTAATGTTCAATATTACAGCAACCATCTTATCTGAATATTCATGGGTGGCACAAGTCCAAGTTCAGTAGTGAAGGAGAAACACAGGCTACCGAGCAGATTAAAAGCACAAGTCAAAATCCTGGGGAGGAAGAGTGGGGGAGTGTGGGGAGGTGCAGATTTTAATGCATGGTCAGAAGCAGGCATCATTGATTTCAACACTAAGTGAAGGACAAGGAGTGCAGAGCTCGATTCCAAATCAATGACACAGTCCAAAATGTCTGCCATGCCGAGTGCAAGGTTCCAAGATTAGTGTGCAAAAAGCCGAGTGGCACAAATTTTGTCAGACACACACACGTGACGAAACTTCCAGGCATACACGGAGAGGAAGACAGTCAGTCAGGCAGACACTCCGACTGAAATAGGCAGTCCAATCCCCTGTGACGCATATAATGTTTGTTTTTCTTCCCATAATTTTAAAAGAAAAAAAGGAGTTTGTCTATGAAATTGCATTGCATATGCAAAGGAGCACCACTTACGGTGATCCTACAGAGACCAAAGCAGTGGGTGTGATGGACTAATTAGGTAGGGCCTGTGTACTTAAACATCAATAGGTTCCATCAGACTGCACATAGCTTCTATAATAGCACATGCATGCCCAATCATAGAGGGAATACTGCTGATTACACACCTGCACATATGCACACATTTAAACACATGCAACGCTGAAAAAAGATGTAGCAGTAAAATCTGTGTACTCAAATTAAGACATATTTTAATCAAGAAGTAAACACAAATCTGTATGTATTTTGCTCTTCACATTGAAGAAGCTTCCTCTGCTTGTAAACTTCTTTAAATCAATAAAAAAGGAACAGGAAACTGAAAAGAAAGATGTAAATCAATGTACTCTGACCTCATGACTGATTAAAGAGTTGGAAAAAGAGATGTTGCACAAAAAGGAAGAAAAGGGAAACCTCTGACTGTTGTCCAAGTGGAGGTGTGAGCAGAAATTAAAATGTTTCATATCGAGCAATCCAAAATGAATTGGGCGCGGCTAGAGGAGAGAAAAGAAAAATCAATGGCTCTCTGGCTGCGGTGAAAGGGACGGCATCACAAATGGGATTTGCCAGTGGGGCACAGCAGCTGCGAAATAACCTAGAGCTAAAGAATTACAATAATACTGATGAAGTGTGTGAGGGCTTTTAGAGGCATTGCTGGAAAATTGCTCTGATGGAGGCATAACAATGCTATCTAATTTGACTGCCCTCTCTGCTGCTCTGAAAAGGCACAACAACAGATGTAACACTACCCTCTCCAACCACTAAGTCCGATTGTACAGAAAGAAAAATACAGAGTAGGTTTCTTTTCTTATACTCTCCTGTGTGATGTATGGATGAAAGGTTTTTACATCATAATATATTTGTAGCAATCCCTACACCAAAATATAACTCTACTGGCGATCATCACCCGGCAAGCTTCAGGAAGCTACCTGCACTCCACCTCACCACTGTTTTTATTATGCCAGCTGCGTATGTCTTGATGAAACGAAAGAAAGCAAGTGCAAGGTAAAAAAAAAAATAGCAAGCAACTCTTCCTCCATTTCATTTTGAGCATGCAGCTGTAAAGAAAAAGCAGCAGATGAAGGAGGGAGAGTTAAGATGGGGTGAATAAAAGGATGAGAAGAACAAGCTCCCATCATCTATTTTTATGCTGCATTTAATTTACATTTTCTTTTTGCTGCCGATAAAAGCGGACAGGGAACACAAGGACGGTGACACCCAGAGAGCTCCCCAGGTCAGAGGGCAGCAGTTAACCTGTCAGAAGCAGAGTACTGATTAGAATAAATCTACACACACACTAGAGGTCAGCTCCGGCCTCTGCTACTGATCTGACCCGCCACTCTCTCAGGATGCGTGTGTATATCCACCAACCATGCATAGCGCGTGCGTGTGTGTGTGTGTGTGTGTGTGTGTGTGTGTGTGTGTGTGGGTGTGAATAGTTCTGAATGAAAGCATGAATGTACATTTGAGTGAAAGTGTGCGCATGCATATTTGGTTTTGTGGATGTGCTGTCACTTTTGACTTCCCTGATATAAACACGTGATTATGACAACACACCAGTTGATGGACATTTTTACTCTTTTAAATTGTAAACTGCAAGATTATAGATGCTGATTTTCCATTCATGTAGATCATTTTAAGGAGTTTGGGGATATTTTTACTTTGGCAAGGTTGGTATCAACTTAAATGCCAATGTCTGTCATCGCATTCTTAAGATAACGTCATGTTTTATAAATGTTTGATGTTACTACAGTGTGTGTGTGTGTGTGTGTGTGTGTGTGTGTGTGTGTGTGTGTGTGTGTGTGTGTGTGTGTGTGTGTGTCTATTGCTGTTTGTCTTTTATAAAAAAAATTTAGGGTTCCATGACAATGATTTATTTATTTTTTAAACTTTTTGTATTGTCTGGTTTGTGTGCTTGTGTTCTGAGATATGACACGTCAATAAATATTATTCTTTTCTAGTCTTTTTATTTCGAAACAAACTAATAAAAAATCTAAACATGACGATTATATTGAAGAAGAATAATAGAATAAGTAATAAAAGCCAAAATGTTAATAGTAATAAGTCTACCAGCAGCTATATTATCCTTAATACTTACAAACTGATATCAAAATGTAAACCACCGAGCTGTCCACATCTCTTCTTTAATGTGAGTGGAAGGGGAGGGCCAGCTCTGTGGGATGGAAATCTAACGCACATAAACACTAGACTTCATCTCTGGGGCTCAGAGGGCAAGACCCTGCGGCCCTCTTAGAGAGGATGAAAGAGCTATCCCTGAATAAAAGAGTGAGACTGCTAGTGTACACATACATGCACACTACCAGATACATGCACACACATAGAATACCTCATATGAAGAGCTGGAGGCTATCACAGTGTGAGCTACCATGTGGGATGTTTCTGGGCCCACACCTATGGAGGGTGGAAAGCCACTGCTGAACGTGTAGGGTGAAGTGAGGTTACCCACTGGAGAACTGAGAGTCTGGGTTTGTACATTCACAAGTAATATGCAGCTCATCAACAGATAGGTAATGGAGATATTTGCTTTACTTTTTCTTTTCTTTTCACATTTGTTACAGAGAAAGCAGAGAGATGCATTTTTTTCATTTACATTTTTAGACATTTAGGTTTACATTTAAGTGCAACAATTGAATAGGCTTCTTTTCCTTATTTGCCACCATTGCAAGAAACCAATACTAATGAGTACAAGGGTCATCCTCTGCATCCAGACAATACATGGAACAAATGCCTCTGTGTGCCTTGCATTTTCATTTATCAGAGACAACTAACAAGGAATCTTCATAGATTTGCATGTCATCTGTTTGCAGAGACTATACTGAATGCTGATGGTCTCGCTATCAATACAAAAACTGTTTTTGCCTCCAGTCTGCATATTTTTAAATTTTCATAACCTGCTTCATTTATTTACAGAGGTTGTAGACACTTCAACACTACTAGACACCGCTTTTGTCTACTGGGCTTATCAGCCTAAGACTGCAACAAAATTATCTAAACCAGGTATTTAAAGGTGGGGTCCCTGTGTTTAAAGTCTAATAAAACCCGATTTAAATTCTTAACTGACAGGAATGATTTCCAAAACTATGACAATATAACCAAAATAAAATTTCACGGAGTGCAGCGAAGAAAACAATGAAGCGATCATCAATCATCTCTGCTGGTTTCCTGAAGGAAGCGACATGTGGTGGTGTAGTAGACAAGGCAAACAGACACTCGCACAAGTGGCTGTCACAAACACCCTAGCGGATATGTGTATAGCTTGGCATGATATCGTTGAGCATGCTACTGCTTCTCTCTGATCATAAGACCTTTCAAAGTTACATATTCTCATCAAAACTATTTGGCTTAGTAGTATCACAGGGCTTTATCCACGGTTTTGTTTTGCTCTTAAGGCTATTGATCTCACTTTGCATGAGAACAACACTAGGATAGTACTCATCAGTAGCAATGGCATTAAAATGTTACTCTATCCAAAATCTTTTTAGTATGAAACACATAAAACCTGCACGCACGATATGTGGCCGCACAAAGTTTGTACTTTGCTCCTTGAGAGGGAATTGTGGCTGGACACAGCCATTCATGACAGCTACAATGGATTCAAACCGTAACACATTTTTCCCAGGCAACAAAGTAGCAAAATGTCAATAGAAACTTTTCAAGCTGCTCCTGCAGTGTAATTAACTGCTCCACTGTCCACATAATATATGCTCAGTATCATCAAAGTATTCAAATTCATGCTAAAATATGCCAAAACATTGCTTAATACACTACTACGATGTAACGCTATTACTCGCAGTAGTGATGCTTTAGCAAAAGTTGTGTATTAAGCCATGGTTGATCAAAATGATGATTTTGGGTGAAATATCACTTTAAATGTAGTATTAAAATTACCTTCAAACGACAGGGATGACACCTTGACACTAAAGTATTTAATGTAAGGGTCCTGATTTGCTTGTGGTATAGTATAAGACATTATTGGGCACTATTTCAAAATAAGGGTGTGTACCTTTAAATATGGAATTGCTCAAATCTTCTAATTGTATACTTGTGTAGTCATAAGTCCAATGGTGGTAATACTAATATGTAAATATATAAAAAAAGATATATAAATCACTATCAGTTCTATCAAGTTCTCATAATTTTAGAGGGGCTGGAAAGTCTTATGATTATACATATTCATGAGGTAATGTATTTCTCTGATCTGTATTTCTTAAATGCATAGTAAGCTAAAATTGAAAACATTCCTAAATGAGGCAGGTGCCTATGCAGCAGCATCACAATGCCCACAGGTATCTCTTATCTCTTTCTTTGTGTGAGTCAGCCAGAGAGATCAGTGGTGTCAGAACGATCAGGCCCCAGCCTCAACAGAAGGGTGGGTCAGGTCAGGGGAACTCTTTCTTCCTCTGACCTATTGTTCTTCCTCAGTTTGAAAACACACCGCAGCTCTTTCATCTGCAGCTCTGCACCCAGAGAAACAGGAAGTGTCTGCATCACAGACTCCATCCATCATCTCCAGCCAAAAGACCTGTCACATTTATAGACTTTTGACTCTCATTGTTATCCACTTCTAACATGACTGACTCATACCATTACTCATGGCATCATGAACATTGTCATGATAATATCCTTCTCCTACACTAACATTTTCAAACTCTGCCCTTTTTTTTCTTTAATATTTCTGCATGTCTTATTTCCACTGCTGTTAATTATGGTGTGTTTGTAACATGACAAGTGTTTGAATCTGATATGGCTTAAGTTCTCCTTCCAAAGACCCACTGGAGCAGTCCACTCAGACAGGCTTAACTCTGCTCGTCTCTCCTTCACCCAGCTCCAGGCCAACTCTAATAGCAATCAATGAAGTCCCAGACACAATAGCTAATTCAATTTCCCTGGACCAGTTTTCTCATCAGAGCTCAAGGACCTGTCCCCAGCTGATAGGGCCCCAGAACATGTCTGGAAGAGTGAGGATTTATCCAGACCGTCAGCCACCCTTCTGTAATAGACACAGATAACCGGATTGTTAGAGGAGGAGGGAGAGCAGAGTGAGGTGAGGACCAGCTCACCTGCCTGCGTGCCCAAAGTGAGGCCCTTACACCCAGCCGCAAGATACATCCCTCTCCCCTATCTGCCACCCCTTCCCTCTCCTCCTCCATTAAAAAAGAAACTTAATCAAGAGACTTCAACTCCCACTTTGCTGTCTTCAATGAGATTTTAGAGACTTAGAGCAAGAGGGGCAAAAAAAAGGAGACCTAGAAGGCGGTGGAGGAGTGCAGTGTGTGTCTGAGTGGGGGCCAAGGGGAGATTAACATCTGTGTGGCTTCGGTTCACTTACCTGGGGTTCCCGAATGATTCCCCGGGTGCAAAACGGTGCGTATCCCAAATGGCAAAAAAGTGAGAGAAGAGAGGATAAGAAGAGAGGCGGCACCCTCCTCTGGCTGTCTGACAGCTGGTGACCCATGGGGGCAGAGGTTTGAGGAAAAGGGATCAAAGTCAAACCAAAAAGGAGAGAGAAGCAGTATGTGAAGAAATATAGGGGGAAAAGGTATAGTCAATGATCTCTTTCTGTCTCCTTCGATCTTTGACTCCTTTTCCCCCCCCTCTCTTTGCCCAGCCTTTCAGCTCTCCTGGACAGTAACCTGCTGTCCACACCAGTCATAGTAAATAATACAAGGCTAGAGTGAGGCCTAAGTGCGCAACAATCTCCTACATGCACTGGGACAACAGAGTAAACAATACAAACATCAGAGACACAACAGCCCTCAGGCTCTGCATTCTGGCTCTCACACAGCCTCTGTGAAGTGTGTGAGTGTGCTTGTGTGTGCATGCACACACAGATTTTTCTTCTTTTTTTTTTTTTGCGTGTACATGCACGTTCAAATGTCATGTTCAGCGGCGTGAAAGTATATATACTCGCGTCTCCAGCACCATTCGGAATCCCCGGTGTGAAGACACCTGATGGCAGATGCTGCAGTTTGATGGCAACTGAATTATCCAAACAAACCAAACCATTACCTCAAACTAACTCAACTTATGTTCACACATAGCAACAGAGTAACTATTAAACAAAGATTGAAGATATTTCAGCCCCAATTCAGCATGCATGGAAACAAGCACAGGCAAATCCATCCTTTTACAACAAAGAAGATGGTCAGTAAAACCAACAGAAACACTGATTTCCATTCTTAATGCATCAGACATGGTGGGGAGATTTTGTTTCTGAGGTGTTGAATGGCATGCCGGCAGTTGTCATCTGTCTGCTGTACAGCAAGTCAAAGCCTCCATGGCAGCCAGGTCCGGACTGGTGTACAATGAGCTGGATGCCAGCCAAAATGTCTCCTCTCCAAACATCACACATTTCAGATGGCCCTTTTAACTCGCACAGGGTGGAGGGAATGCCGAATTTGCAGAAAAAAAGAGGATATAATTAAGTTTCCTGTGAGCATGAAATAAAAGATGGAAATTTAAAGAAACAACTCTAAAATTTCTTAATAGATATCTAAGCTGAAACAGTGAAAAAACATCGCCAATGTGATTAATGGAAATGTCAGATAATTGTTTTCCTCGCAGCGTTTCATTATTCTGTGTCCCCTCTCAAAAGCCTGAACTAAAGCAAGAATTCATAAAATATGTAATTTAGCGCTGACCTTTGGCAGAGTTCAGCAGGTCCCCATCTGTGTGTGAGGAGCAGAGAGGAGCAGAGAGAGAGAGAAGAATGATGACCCCTTTAACAGCTTGCCTGCGACTTCCTGCTGATCCAAAAACACTGGCCAGACATGAAGCCCCTGCATAGTCAAAGGATCAAACAGGGCCAGAGAATACTGCTTATTTCAGAGAAACAGAAAGAGGGGGTTTGGGTTTGGGGGGGTTCCAGTGATACGTTTTGTGCTACTTCGGCCACCAGGGAAAGGAGGGGGGGATGAAAAACAGGAGGATGTGAGAGAGATGTAGACAATGAGGAGGACAGGAAGAGCCACAACTGTGCTCAAAAAAATAACACAAGAGAATGATAATGGGCTAATGCCGCCATTAGAGGTAACCCGTACATCGACTGCTGGGGGAAGAAAGAAACTACAAAAACTGTGCCGTTTGAAGCCTAATCCCCTTTTACATTCTTAATTAGGAAACAACAAGCCATAAGCCCCTTTGTTGTGCTGACCCACACATAGTAAACGCCTATTGTGTGTGGGTGTGTTAAGATCTGAGGAAGAGACATTTCTCTGTGTTCTGCTTCACCGTTGGATGAACACAGCCATTCTGAAACATATCGCCATATGAAGTAATTTTTGCTAATAAGCCAGTTTGCTCTTTGAGTGGCTGAGATGAATTTGTATTTTGTGATCATTTTATTTATTGAAATAACATGACTGGGTGATTGACTGGAAGGAAAACGTGGACACACAACGGGTTTGCGCAAATTTCGTTACCTTGCCAACAAAGACAGATTTGCAGCAGATGTGATTAGGCATGCTGTTGAACGGTAAATCAATACACGGAAACTGGAGCTTATTACAGATAAAGGCTTGTTGTCAGTCAGTCAAGTCCACCGAGGGAAAAATATGTATTTTAAATTATGCAGGCATTTTTAGGTCTTCGGCCTTTGTGATTGTGATGAATAAAGTAAATATGTGTAGACGTTAATTACAAGAAGCTATACATGACATGATTTCTTCTTTCTTAAGCTAAGGTAAAACATGTACTGATTTTTTTTTTTTTTTACATTATTGACAATGTGAATGTATCCCTGCTCAGCCATTCATCACACACACATGTCCTCTACTCATCTCCTCTCAGTATGGGCCTTGTATCACACGCAAGCCACTGCATAGACACACACCCTTCAATTTATGTGCTCTCACACACACACATGCACACAGAAACAGCTGGGGAGCACGGTGGCGGGTGATGTGAAATGCCCACAATGGCTCCGGAGGGATTAATTTCTCCTACTTTATTTGTTTATTACTGCATGAAGAGCAACTGGGGTGGCAGCGGCACAACAAACAGGATATAGTAGTGTGTGGCTTCCTCCTGCGGTTACTGATGCCTCATGCTGATCCCTATATTAAGATGACTGAATCTGCTGTGAGATTCTGTGCATATTGTTCTCCCCTGATTTACAGTACAGTGAGTTTAAGTTGTTGCACACTGTAGACTGTTTGGATCTAAAATGTCTCTGTGTAAAAAAAGGTGTCCCATTTATTAAAACAGAAAGACTCACTGGCTTTAGAATTGTTGTGGTTTATGTATCAATACAAATAAATATTAATAACTATTAATATATTAATAACTTTTTGCAGCTGTTGTACATTAAATGAGACTTTTTAAGACTTTGAGACTTTTTTTCCTTTAGAAAAGTCTAATTGAATGTACAGCAGCTGCAAAAAGAAAAAATGAGTCACCATGTATATCCTGGTACTTGGTACTATGGATATACTAATATATAAGCAGAAAACAAGCTTTTAATCAATATCTGCTTTCACTCAGATATGGTATCCATCAGCAAAGTAGTAGAGGTTGTTAACTTTAAAAACCTTGCAGTATTTCAAAATAATTTTAATTGTATTTACACATATTGCTTAGTTATCAATGGTTCAATATTTTTTATAAAATGAACATTTAATTGAAATGCCTTTTAAACACACAAACAGAGTTATTGTTGAATTTAGGCATAATAGTGATGAGATTTCGGTGAGGTCACCTAGTAACCCTTGTAGGTTATGGGGCTATGCATGAACAAATATATACTCTTTTTGTTTGGCAAAAAGCCATTCAAAGAAATTGAAATATATAGTGTACCATCCTACATAGTGACTCATGTTTGGGTGAAATTAGACTCCAGAGAGGTTAGACTTCTTACTAACTATAAATGTCCAATAAAAAGAGTTCAAATAGGTGTATTGGGATTTGGGAGAGGAAATATTGCATAAAAAGTACTTTAAACACCACTCACATATAAGAAACAAAAATCTATTGTATTTAACAATGTGTTACAGCTGGGGTCTCTGAGTTCTGAAACAGAACTTCTTATAAAAACATAGGAAAAGTCGTTAAGTTTCAAGCTGATAAAACAATGTTAAATATTGATTTTAGCTTTTAAAGATGATGTCCTTTATAGTGTTTTATGTCTATAATATATATGTATTTGAGACTGCAGTGTGGAGTCCAAGACAAACGTATGCAGAGAGACATTAGCGTATATTCTAATTAAGGATGTTAAAAGTGTGAGTCTGTGCCCAGTCTGTATACACCTGTACAGTCCTAAGAAGATATATAATCAGCCAAATAACTGAAATAACCTGATGTGTTTAACATGGCCATGTAAGAGCTTTAATGTATGCAGGATTATCCCTACGATGAGTCTGGTTTAGAAACAGACCAAACTGTATTATACAATAGAAAATATATAAATTGGCCTTTAAAATGACATTGCATAATTATACCAAAGGAAAAAAAACTCTGAAATGAGGGCAGTATGTGTGGAACGCAATGTTGAATTTTAGATAAATGCTGTCAAATCAGTGGAACTTAATCTGGGTTCCAGTGTCACCCAGGATGAGCTTGACCTCCTTTTTATTACATCCAGAGATATTTTTGTACCTTCTTAAGCCGAATTCCTCCCTCCTCACAGCAAGAAACTCACTCTGGCTATCTCATATGGGACTAATGAAAGTCATACTTACACATACAGTGCAGTACACACACATGTATTTACACCATGAATCACTTATAAGTCAAAAATATCTAAAAGTGTAAGTGAAGGCAGGTAAGAACATGAAAACAACTCTTTAAACTGATCAAATCTACAACATGGCTCAGATGAAAAATGAGCATCAAGTTATAAAAAATGTCAATTATGCACATTGGAATAAAATCAAGCCTCATCATCAGACCCTTTGCTTTTGCAAGGAAAAGGCATTATTTCTAAATTAATTTCATAATGTCTATTCAGTGTTGTGTTTGTCCATGTTTTAATTTCCTACTAATTTCCAGCTAACTGGCAAAATGAGATTCAATTAGATAATTAAATATGATCCAGCTGTGTGCCATCTCTCCACACCAGGGGCTGTCTCCCCATGGGCCGCTGGTTTAAGACTCTCTGCACTAATTATCACACTGACATTATCAGGCTGTACCTTGTGTTCTCTGTTACCTTAAGCTGCACCATTGTGGGCTGCTACCACTGCATCACATTTAAGGACAGTGAGTCATGTACAGTCTCAGTGCATGAAAGCATGACAGGCATTGGCATTTAATATTTGTTGTCACTTATTCTGCTTTTCTTAGACCTTGTAGAGGATTGTGTTTTTAGAAGCACTTTAATGTGAAATGTTTTTTAATACAATTAACTTAAAACTATGGAAGTGAACCAAAAAGCACAACACATTTGGATAAAACTTAAATGCCATCCCATGCATCTGGATTTTTAAAATCCCTGAACTTTTAGGCTCATATACCTTTAACTACACATTAAATATATCACTGCAAAGTATAAGTAAGACAAAAACAAACAAGGCAGCATTGAGACAATGATTATGTTTGCTATTATATGAAGAGTCAAAGAGATGCTATAGATAACCACAAAGAGACATCCTGTGAGCTGTAATAATATGTCCTATAAATGACCACTCATACAAAAACACCACCCACGCTCCTGTTCTGTAAACATAGACAAGTAGACAGGCATTTTAGTGGCTCCTCTACTCCATTCTGTGAGGTGTTTACTGTTTTTTTATGCTTAAACAGTGTCTTGTGTTTAGATGGAAATACCTAATCAAAAACACTAAGGGACCCAAGACAGTACACATACAGAGTGTCCAGCCCACCCATGTCTACCTGACAACTGACAGCCCAATCTGATTTAAGGCTGAAAGGAGGAGGGGCCTCTGCCAGCCATCCACGGCAGGCCAAAAGTGATCACCATGGCGATAGGTAATTACATCTGTCAACGCATCCTCCATCCTGCTGGCACCAGTTCGGCAACAGTCATAGACAAGCTTACCATGCACTCTACCAAATGCCAATCACATCGTCCCCTCTCTGCTCCATTTAGCTGACATGCAACACTCACATGGCCACACAACACAGGCCCGTCATGGCATCCCATCCGTTCAGTTTTAATTGTTTCTCTCTCCCTCTTCTTTTCTTCCTAGCCTCCTTTCTCTGTTCTCCTGTGTCCCTCTCCTCTCCCTCTCTCATGCGGACAGCTCAGAAGTGCAAGTGTTATTACATGAAACTCCCGCTGTAGCATTAATTGAAGGGAGATATGGTGGGACAAAAACGACGGGGGGTAGAGCATGCCCATTATCACTCCTGCTTTCAACAGGTCTCACATTTGGAAACTGCAAATTGCAAAAACTTGCAAGGGCAAAATGTTTGACATTATTTGATCTGCAACCATATGGTGTAAGCAGGGAGGGGGGTAAACACAAAAATAGATAAATAAGTAAACAACAGCAGAAAGAAATACAGGCAGCACAATAGGAAATGTGACCAGAGAGCGCAAACATATCAAGAAAATAATTATCTTCAGGGTGTAATTAATGAGGGGTTTTGCTTGCAAGAGGGTAAGTCAAGTGCTCTCCACCTGGTCCCTCTGCCTAACTTCTCTTCCTGGTAGCCTCTCCTCTGCCGTGCCCTTGCCTCCTATCCTATGGCTGACAGTGACAATAGCCATACTGCGGATGCTAAACAGCCTATTGTGACGTCTGGGAGGCAGGACTACAAGATCACATTGAGAAAAACATAGCCTTCCTGCTAGCATTGTGACGGTTAATTTAAGTTAGCCGTATTAATGAAGTCAAGTGTAACTGGACAAGGCTGACTCCAGCTTCCATATCCTCTCTTAATTACCTGGCTTTGTCTTGGCATGCTTGTCCTTAATCTGACCTAATGTGGCTAATAACTGAACTTGAAAACAATCAAAACAGCAATTAGCAACAGCAGCCCAGAAATGTTGAATTCTCAAATGAATGCAGAAATATTGTTTGCTGCCTTTAATGTCAACAGGACGTGTTCAAATGGCAATCCTGGTTTTACAGCTCAAAAAAAGTCAGAGTGGTAAAGAGAAAGGAATTATTTTCAAAGAAATCATATAAACCAGTAGAGGCTTTTGTAATAAGGGATAAAAATCCTTTATTATTTGCAATAAAATGAGACTTCGACAAAAGAATGAAACAAAAATATTACACCAAAGATCATGTTTGAATATAGATTCATATTTTCCCACATTCTCTGAGTAACATGGCAGCCCTTTGATACACTTACCAAACCATTCTGAAGAACAGAAACTGTTTTTTTCCCCCCTTTTTTTCTTTTCTAACACAAATATGTCTTTAAGGAGGTCTTGTTTAAGCCTGTAAATTCCTTGAAAGTGGATGAATGATACAGTCCCGGCATGGCACTGACAAAAACAGATGAGTGTTTTTCCTGAGGGAGAGGATTGTGGGTATGGAACAAATTAGCGCTGCCTGTTATTGCAGCTGATCATAAAAGGCTATGTGCATGGGAATTCCACTGTAAAAAATGGAAAATGTTTGTTCCTATAAAAACATGTTAATGCAAAACAGTTAGGTGAAAGACAAAACTTAACCACTGTTAATAAGGTCATAAAATAGGAGCATTTAATTATGTGCAGTGTGTTAATTAATGAAATGCATTTCTGAACTAGAAATATAATAGATTTTGTTCAGATAGACTAAATTACAGAGTAACTGGGAACCTATATTATTAAAACAACAGTTTAATCAAAATGATTAGTGGCAGAAACACATTTACATGGAAATGGCAAACATCTCAGATATTATTTACTTGTTTGACACAACACATAGCTTTAGAATTTATTTGCTAGAATATACCAAATTAAGTTAAATTAAAAAACAATCAGTTACTGGAATCTCCCAACAAAAGTTAATTTTAATTTTTTCCTCTAACCAAACTAAACCCTGACTGTGGGCACACTGGTTGGAAAAGCAAATCCTTACTGATGTTTGATTGAATTCAGGCACCTCCTCTCTGTGGCCCCCAATGCTGCTTCCATCCACCAATGGGGTGCAGGCAAGCGGATTAGCAGGAATCCTGAGAGGAAGTTTAAACAAGAGGAAACATTAAGTTAGAAATAAAACACAGGAAATAGGGTTAACTGCAACTCCTCCCAGTCAGTGCCAGTGGCAGGGCTATTTTTTGCCCAATTATCCTTGGTTAACGGGATTAATTACTCTAACTTCTCTTTCTTTTCTTCCCCTCCAAGCAAACGGGCAATAAATCCTTCTCCCTGCTACACAATCTGAGAGGGTCACTCTAATTAGCATAACAAGTTACAAAATCATTACGGCCTTAAAGTGCTTACAGAGAAAACAACATCAGAAGCACACAGGATGCAGGATGGGATTTAGGAGGGCTATTTAATTGAATAAAAATGTTTGGGGAGCTGGAAAGAGGGGGTAAACACAACAGAGGTGATGCAAGGGGAGGGGAGGGACACAAACTGAGGGCCTGACTACCACAGGACTTACCCTGGTATGGCTGACATACAAACACACATGCACACAGAAAACAGCAGCGCAAATAA
Organism: Sander lucioperca; assembly: GCF_008315115.2. Classification (NCBI taxonomy): domain Eukaryota; kingdom Metazoa; phylum Chordata; class Actinopteri; order Perciformes; family Percidae; genus Sander; species Sander lucioperca. The sequence continues at coordinate 15,698,290 of NC_050180.1, forward strand.
GTTGACTTCCCTTAGTCACGTGAAGTGGTTAGGTTTGGAAATTCATTGCTTTCTGTGAGTTATGGCAATGCCTGTAAATCTGCAGCACAGAAAATCCACTGCAGTTAGGGGACTGTTTGCTCACTATCTGCCGCCTTTTGCCAAAGCCCACACCGCAGATTCTGAGGGCAAAAACAGCCGTTTTCTAGCCAACCTGTTTAGCATGAGTCCCACCCAGTCGTCTGCTTTCACTAACCTGTCCTGACAAGTACCCAGATTAACGTAATCTTATATCAGTGCAGAGGAGCAGAAGAGAGCAGATGGACCCCCTGTGCCCCCCCTCCACCCGACACACACACACACACACACACACACACACACACATGAACACACACACACAAGCAAGCACGCAAGCAAATGCAAACTCTCTCACTCATAACCACACACACACACAAACACACACACACACACACACACACACACACACACACACACACACACACACACACACACACACACACACACACACACACACACACATATTGCAGCCTTAGCTGCACAGTGCTTAGCATGCAAAACCTGGGCCCCAGCCACAGCAATTAATGTTCTCCCAGCAAATTGCCACAGCTTTGGATGATGCTGTTTGGGGAATGTTACCCTGTATCTTCATATGCTGTGCCTCAGCGAACACCGCAGCCCTGCTGGTGCGTGAGTGTGCCAGTGTGGTCATTTTAAAGTGAGAAAAAAATGAAAGACTCTTCATTCATTCACTAATAAATAAATAAATACATAAATAAATATATTAAAAGAATAAGATTAAAGTAATTGAATAAGAGACTCGACAAGAGACTGTAGGCTGGGGAATTGAATTTGGGATTTATAACACTTGTCATCTGCTGTGTCGAAGTGAGCTTGTCTTTTTACAGTTTCCGTGGTAAATCTCAACAACTTTGCTAAACTGAACAGATGGGCTTGCTAATTAGCAGCGCTCAGGCTGTAAGTTTGTTTATAAAGAGAGAAAGGGTTCCAGACATCTTGACACATTTTATTAACATATCATACCTTAAAGCTATGCTTCTTGATACCCACCAGGCTCTTTAGCTAAATGCACACACACACATGCGGAGACACACACTTTCACACATGCACATACACTCGTATATAAACATACCCATGTGCATCAGTGCACACACATACACTGTATACACCAGGGAAACAATAAAAGTCAGCCTTGCGAAACAGAACACCCTGTATGTATGCTCATGAATATGCACAATTAACTCTGTGTGTGTGTGTGTGTGTGTGTGTGTGTGTGTGTGTGTGTGTGTGTGTGTGTGTGTGTGTGTGTGTGTGTGTGTGTGTGTGTGTGTGTGTGTGTGTGTGTATGTGTGCATGAGCACATGTCTTTACAGAAGTCTAGCAGCACATTTTGCATGAGTGTATGTGCACTGTGTAAATATATGTGTATGTGAAAGATTGTGTTTGTTTACGAGGGTGTCATTGTTATGTGTGTCATGCATCCATGTCCTCCCAAGTGCAGTGGCATGCTTCTCTCTCCACCAGGCCCCCTCCTAAATTCACCCCCTGTGGTTTTGTCAGCTTTCACTATTGTGTGTCAGGACACCGACACTAGATGTCCCAAGCAGACAGGGCCGGTGAGCTCCCCGAAGGGCCCGGAATATTCAGCAGGATAGGATGGACTGCGGCTCCATCAGTGCCATTTAAGCCTCCTGCCGGGCCCCACTTAGAACAGGGGCAACATCATGGCACCCACCCACAACAGTGATGCGGTGAGATGTGAAAAAACTATGCTGGAGAAAGACAATGACAGAGGAAGAGTGCAGAGAGAGATAGAGGGAGAGAGAAAGAAATCCATCACCCATGCCGGATGATACAGCTCATATTACTGCAATCATTTTTTTCCCTCTTTCCGACACCAATAGACAAACTACAGCCCGGTGTTTCGGTGGGCACATATTGCCATGGTGATCCTGGTTAAGAGGCTTACATTCGGCCCATGCTGATGGTTGCTGGGGGACACTCCCATTGCCATGGTGATGGCTACCAGGAGGACACTCACATTGCCATGGTGATGATGGCAGGAGCCAGGCAAGTCAACCAATAAGATGATGGATTGATGCCATGCAGGAGGCGAAGGGAAAACGTGACTAGAATGCCCGCTCGTTGTAAATTGTATCTCCACACATGCTTACGTAGCACGGCAATCAGCAGCTTTCCCACAAAGAAACATATTTATGCTTTCATGATGGCTAAAATAATAATGACATAGGGGCAATAATGTAAAGTACAGGGGCTACTCTAAGATTAAAAAAAACTACAAGATTAGACAATAATCTTCGCAGATGGCATAAATTATGGATAGCAAACATGCATAGGAGGAGCTTCAAATTCAAAGCATGTAGAAATGCATAATACATCAGAGAAAAAACACAGATTCAGTCATTTATGGTAAAAGGTTGGAGCCTATTTGTGTCAGCGTTTGTGTGTGAAATATGCATACCAACTAATTCTACATTCCATCAGTAATAATAACCGCACAGAAGCAGCAAAGGCGATGGCAATCTGGTGGTTTAGCTCCAGATAATAGCTCAAGCCATTTCGCCTGCCTCCCAGTAGAGGGAGGCTGGGGCTGGGTTGAGGGCCAGTGGGACAGGGCTGGGAATCAAGGGACTGGAGTTGCCTGAAGGCATGGCCCAGGTCCAAATCTGGCCCAGCGTAAATGGCTACCAAGAGTTGTTGTATGTGTGTTTGTGTGAGTATGAGGAACATAGGAGGTGAGGTGAAGCAAGTCAGGTGCCTTGTTGGACACATTCTATAACAAAACATGCACATGCACAAAACTACACCCATCTCTCAGTTTCACCTGTCTCTTCTTTCCTGCTAAGCTGTTTTTCTCCAAGATGGAGAGTTCTGCCTGACTAAATAGTACTGATCCACCATAAAGCAACAGGCCAACACCTTAAAGGTCAACCACAACAGCCCATTGAAACATTTCATCTAGCTTTGCAACTAATACTTTAAATCCGATCAAATACATACTCACACTTACAAACACACACGAGAATGCAGAGATCCCCACATGTCTTTTCTGTGTAATGAGAGGCTGTGAATCTCTCAGCCAATAGGAATCAGCACTGAGTGTTATCACTGACCCTCAGGCAATGGGACTTTAAAAACCCACACTCACTGGACAAACTGTGTGTGTGTGTGTGTGTGTGTGTGTGTGTGTGTGTGTGTATGTTCACATGCCTGTGTATGCTCATGCATGAGCAGCCAGGCCCCTCAGATTAGAAGGGGGTGCTGTACCTTTGACTGCCTTCATTTTGCTTAAATCGGCAGTTCAGCAAATATAAAGGATTTACCTTTCTTCCTGAAAAGGTGGCACACAATACATTAGAGAAAGATGGTGTTCAAAACGCATTTAGGAGTGTGTCGTGTCTACAAATCTGTCTCTGCATGGGCAGGAGCACCTGCAGGATACTATCTCATGGTAGGGGCAATCTGCAGAGAAACACCCTTCTCATACCCAGGTACACAATAACACAAACACATAAATAGAAGTGACAACTGGAGAGAGTGTATTTTGTATTTTTAATCCACATACTGTAAATATGTAGCAGAATTAATATTATAAAACTCAATCACCTGCTGAAACAATTTGCTTCTTACGATGCAATTCAGAGACCTGCTCTCTCCAGGTGTACCCAAACACACTATACATATCTTTGGAACACAGCATGATGAATACCACATCAGCTTGAGTGCAATAAAACCATTCAGCACAAATGCAGTAATGATTTTCCGCATTTCAACCACATGGAAATCCAGTCAAAAAGCAAACTTCCAACTGTATGGGACGTCATACAGCAGCAAGTAGAAAAATTAGC